>NC_068356.1:56515524-56587972 GCF_020536995.1 Dreissena polymorpha | reverse complement strand
TTGACATTTACCTTTAAGGATTACTGTATGGTCACTAGGGCTGTCACGATTCCCGTATACCGGCTATATCGCGGTGCATTTCGTGAAAAAATCGCACCGCGGTACGGCGTTGCGCACCGGTTTTTTTAATATTATAATATTAGCACAGATATAAATACATTACATAATTATTTTGATATAGATTTATCGTTTTGAAAAAATGTAAAAGCGGTTTTCAAAAGGGCTAATAAATAATCCGTTAATATCTATCCAGGTCAAGCAAGCGCTTCCACTTGTAGATGTTTAACTTTCACGTTTAAAATACGGCGATGTATGGGTCCGTACCTTTTTTGGAATTAGTGACAGATTTCCTTCGCAAATAAGTTCATAATTATCCAAAAGATGTTTATTCTTTTTCTTATTTTCTTTCTTTAGTATATCGATCGTTCAAAGCATGGCACTTCCGAATCATGTTATCTTAAGATTCTGAATAAGTCGAGGAAGAGTCAGAACGCTACGGATTTTCAATACTGGGCCCGCTGACTCCCCATTTTGAACATGCCCTTGAAGCGTTCGATTTACACAGATCGTAGTCACAGCTATTGTAAACAACATGGCGGACATTTTAGAAAAAGACGCGAACAAATGCAAAAATGAACACACATAGAAATAATCAGTTTGTACATGCACGCGAAATAATTTAATTTTTATGGAATTTGTATATATCCCTACATGCGTTTTTGTTTCAATACCATGTATGTATATTCAGGTATACACTGTATGCATATTATATAAGAATACGGGCGATATCAGAATCAGTTTTTCGTACAAATGAGAGTTACAATGTTATGAGGTTAATATCTATCAAGAACAAATAAGTAGTGAATCAACTAAATTTACAATATGCATGAATATGTTTTTTTCGTTTTTATACAAAATACATAAACATCTACATGTATTATATATCGTTAAATGTTTTATCAGGATATGTTAATTTGACACCATAACGAGAATGCGTTCATATTCTCGACATAATACTGTTTTTTTAGAAAACCAAATAAATGCATCATAGAAATAAGCAGCAGCTAAATCGTTGATCACATTGCTGCAACAAGCGCTTAGTAAAGCTCAATAACACCACAACACTTTGTATTGATACTTTTTTTCCTCCTGCAAGTCCGAATGTATTGAACAAAACATTGCACACTTTGGAAAATGCAACCTAATTCTGGCAATGTATCTACAATACATAAAAATAAAGTAATCAGTCAAAGAATGAATACTCAGATCTAATTATGAACTAGATTTTTTGACAATACTACTTTCTCAACATGTGTGTTTACACATGTGATTATTAGAGAAAGCACTTGGTTAAGGAAAATATTAATTTGTATGAAAAGTTATTTCATTATTAATATGACGAAATATAAAAAATAATAAACTACTTCAACGAAGCAGTTGGATTTTTAAAATTGTGCATCTGTTTAAATGGTGATGTGATATTGAAGGTTTGTACATATTCGTTGCCATATTCATTGTAATAGACTAATTAATATATATATATATATATATTCAACTTAAATCAATCCGACGACAAAAATAAAAGCTTTCAGGTACTTCTACTTAATGCTGATTTAAGTGCATACCCATAGTGCAGGCTCCTTTTCGTCGGACAAATACGTGTATGCTATGCTGAAAAACCACCATGGTACATAATTAAACATGCACGAACACGGTAATAAATATAATTAAAGATATCACAACTTTAAGAATTTTGTTAACGTACATTAATAGAAGTTACATGTTCATTAGATCATAACATGTCTATCCTAAATAAACGTTGGAGCAGCTAGAGTTGTATTCTTATATAATGAACGCATATTTAGAAAATGCTATAGGCATGCAGAACAAAAAACATGGTCCTGAATGGATTACAGGGTGTACACGTGTAAACATAAAGTATGCAGCCCCAGAATAAGTTTAAATAGTTATTGATGGGAATGCTGTGCTGCTGGAGCAGCGGAAGTTTACATTAGTATACTTCACAAAACACTTTGTTTAAAATTACCACTAATGCTGGATAAACACAGGCATAGACAAAGTCAGTGCGTACATTACATGCAAGCATAATAATTAAACTATATGTTAAAATTTATATACTCCTACAGGTGTTTTATTTGCCTACCATGTACATGAATGTATATTCAGGCGTACCCGTTATGCATATTACATAATAGTAGGGCGATATCAGAATAAGTATTCCGTTCAAATGAGAGTTACAATGCTATAAGGAAATTATTTATCGAGATCATGTAAGAAGTGAATGAAGACAATTTAAAATATGCGTGAATATGTTAACGTTTGTTTTCTGTTGTTTTTTTTTTCAATAAAATCATACATTCTACATTTATAAATATCATTCAATGTCATATCCAGCTATAATTTGACATCATAAGAGAATGCGTAAATATTCTTCGACATAATACTGTTTAAGTAGAAAACCTAATAAATGCGTTATAGAAATTAGCAGAAGCTAAAATTGTGATAACATTGTTTCTACAAGCCCTTAATGTAATAAAATGACAACGCAACACTTTGTATTTATATGTTGTTTTTCTTCCAGTCAGTATGAATTTATAAAACCAAACATAGAATTTCACACTGTGATAAAAATGTGGGAAAGTATATAAAAGTACTTATTAATAAAACTGTCTAAGAATGAATAATCAGATGTAATTATGAACTAGATTGTTTACAATGCTATTTTCTTGACATCTGTGTTTACACCTGTGATACACCTGTGATAATAGAGATAAAAAATGTTTAGAAAATAAATAAGTTTGTAGGCATAGTTATTTCAGCAATAATATGACGAAACATAAAAATTAATAAACTATTTCATCTAAGCAGTTTGGATTTTTAATCTAATATCTAGTTTAATGATGATGTTCTATTTCAGGTTGAATGTTTTTGTTTCTAAATGCATTGTTATAGACTTATTTATTTATATAAATTGAACTTAAATCATCCGACGACAAAAATAAAAGCTTCTACGTACTTCGACTTAATGTTGTGTAAATGGCATACCCATAGTACAGACGCTTTTTCGTTGGACAAATAATTTTATGCTTTGCTGAAATCCATCATGGTTCTTAATTATAAATTCACGAACACTGAAATTAAATATATTAAAGGGATCTTTTCACGGTTTGGTAATTTGACAAAATTGAAAAAAGTTGTTTCAGATTCGCAAATGTTCGGTTAAGTTATGATATTTGTGAGGAAACAGTATTACTGAACATTTGCCACGGTCCAATATAGCCATTATATGCATCTTTTGACGATTTAAAAACCTTAAAATTATTAAGCGTTGCAACGCGAAACGATTGAATAATTTGGAGAGGTCTCTTGTTGTCGTTTAAATTTGTAAAACTACGAAGATTGCTTATATAAGGTATAAAATACGCATATTATGTATTTTTGGCAGGATAGCTCAGTTGGCTAATGCATTTTTACTTAAGGATTCCAGGGGTCACTGGTTCGAGACCTGCTACGGGCTACTTTTGTTTCCTTTTTTAAATTTTATTTTTGATTTTTTACTGGAGCTTTAAAATTTAATGTTTACATTTATCAATATAAAGCATTTAATGACAAACTTCAAAACATGCCAAAATCTGTGAAAAGGCCCCCTTAAAGATATCAAAACTTATGGAATTGTGTTAACGTTCATGATCACATAGATTACATGCACTTTAAAACATGACATTTCTATCATAAATAAATGCTGGGGCAACTAGAGTTTTACTCTTATATAATGAATGCATATTTAGAAAACGGTATATGCATGCTGATCATAAAACATGGTCCTGAATGGATTACATGGTATAAACGAGTAGACAAATTATGCAACCGCAGAATATGTTCGAAAAAGTGCTTTGCTTAAAATTCCCCCTAATGCTGGAAATACTCACACATACAAAGAATCCGTTTGTTCATGCCCGCGAAATAATAAGCTATTATAGTAAAATATATATATTCCTACATGTATTTTTATTTGACTACCATATACGTGTTAAGGCGTACATTGTATGCATATTACATAATAACAGGGTGATATATTTCGTACAAATGAGAGTAACAATGCTAAGAGGTTACTATTTATCGAGATATAAGTAGTGAATCAAGTCAATTGACAATATGCGTGAATATGTTTACGTTGTTCTGTTTTTTTATATAAAAAAAACATCATACAATTTAAATTTATTATATGTCGTTACATTTTATATGAAGATATTTAATCTGACACCATAAAGAGAATGCGTTCATATACTTCGACATAAAACTGTTTGCGTAGAAAGCAACATACATTCTAACGGCAAATAATCAGAAGCTAAAATATTGCTGCAAAAAGCCCTCAATACAAATAAATGAAAGCACAAAACGTTGTATTCATTTGTTGTTGTTTTTTCTTCCAGCAATGGCACACTGTGGAAATGCAACCTATTGCTGGAAATGTATATACAAATACATAATAAAAATATCTTTCTATGAATGAATAAGCAGATCTAATAATGTACTTAAAACGACAACATTTCTATCCTAAATAAACGCTGGAGCAAGAGTTTTTCTCTCTCTTATATAATAAACGCATGTTTAGAAAACGATATAGGCATACTGAACATAAAACATGAATGGATTACAGGGTATACACGTGTTAACGTAAATTATGAAGCCCAGAATATGTTGTAAAAAGCGCTTTGTTTAAAAATCAACCTGATGATGGAAATACACACACATCGAAAGAATCCGTTTGTCAATGCAAGCGAAATAATAAATTATTATGGTGAAATGTATATATTCCTACAACGGTTCTATTTGACTGCAATATATGTGTATTCCGGCGTACATTGTATGCATATTACATAAGAATAAGGCGATATCAGAATCAGTATTTCGTACAAATGAGAGTTACAATGCTATAAGGCTTATATTTATAGAAAACACATCAGCAGTGAATCAAGTCAATTTACAATATGCGTGAATATGCCACGTTTTCTTCTGTTGTTTTTTATTTAAAAAAAATCATCATTACATCTACATGTATTATATACCGTTAAATCTTATATGAAGATATTTAATCTGACACCATCAAGAGAATACGTACTGATATTTCGACATAATACTGTTTTAGTAGAAAACAAAATAAATGCATAAAATAAATTATCAGAAGCTCAAACTTTGATCACGTTCCTGCAACAAGCCTTTATTATACAAAAAGACATAACACAACTTTTTATTTATACTTTCTTTTCTTCCAGCAAGTCCGAATGAATAAACCAAACATGAAAATATATATAAAATACATTAATAAATATACTGCTAAGTATAAAGAAACAGATACAATTATGCACTATATTGTTTGCAAGGCTACTTTTCCAACATATGTATTTACAAATGTGATTATACTAGAAAGCATTTCTTTAAGAATAGGATTTATTGTTATGCTTAGTTATTACAGTATGTATATGACAAAACATACATATTAATAAAATATTTCATCTAAGCAGTTGGATTTGTATTTTGAATTATTTTTAAGGTACTTCGACAAAACGCTGATTTTAGGGCTAACCAATAGTACAGCCTCCATTTCGTTGGACAATTACTATGCTGACAATATCATGGTACATAAGTATACATTAACGAAAACGGTAATAAAATAAATATAACATATCACATCTTTAGGAATCTTTACATGATCAGAAATTACATGTACTAATTTCTATCATAAATAAACGCTGGAGCACCAGAGTTTTACTCTGATATAATGAACGCATATTTAGAAAACGATATAGCCATGCTGAACATAAAACATGGCCCTGAATGGATTGCATGGTAAACACGTATAAACAAAAGTTATGCAACCCCTGGCATGTGTTTTAAAAAAGGTCTGTGTTTAAAATCCCCAAGTGCTGGAAATACACACGCATGGAAATAATCAGTTTGTCCATGCAAGCAAAATAATTAAAATATTATGCTAAAATGAATATATTTTCCTACATACGTTTTTTATTTGCTTAACATGTATGCATATCCAAGCGTACACTGTATGCACATTACTTACCAATAAGGCGATATCAAAATCATTATTTCGCGCAATGAGAGTTACAATGCTCAGCTATAAGGTTAATATTTATCCAGAACACAGAAGTAGTGAGTCAAGTCTATTTTAAATATAGGTCAATATGTTAACCATTTTTTGTTTGTGTTTTTATAAAAAAATACATAATAAAATCTACAGTCTTTATATATCGTTATATTTTATATGAAGATATTTAGTTTGACATATTTAGATAATGCGTGTATATACTTCGACATTATACTGTTTCAGATAAAAATATATCAATAAAAGAAATTATCAGAAGCTAAACCCTTGATCACGTTGCTGCAACAAGCCCAAAATGCCAACACAATTTTTTATTGATACTTTTTTTTTGTTCCAGCAAGTCCGAATGAATAAAAACAAACATAGCTTTGCACAGTGTGAGTAATGCAACCTAATGCTGAAAATGTATATAAAATACATAATATTAAAGCGATCCGTCTAAGTATAAAAGAATCAGATAATATTATAAACTAGATTGTTGGCAATTCTACTTTCCCAACATCTGTGTGTACACATGTTATTATATGAGAAAATATTTGTTAAAGATAAGGATGTATGGTTATGCAAAGTAATTTCAGTATTCATATGCCTCAACATAAACATTGATTAACTATTGCATGTGTTTAAATGGCGATGTACTATTTAAAGTATGTACTTTTTGTTGCCTAAATCATTGCTGAGGACTAATTTTTATATAAATTTTACTTAAATTATCCCACGATTAACAAGCTTTCAGGTACTTCGACTTAATGCTGTTTTTAGGACATACCCATAGTACAGCCTCCTTTTCGTTGGACAAGTACTTGTATGCTACGCTGAAACCCGGCATGGTACATACATATACATTCACAAAACGGTAATGAAATATAATAGTATGAAAGATATCACAACTGGTGAATTTTGCTAACGTCCATGATCAGAAATTACATGTGCGGTAAAACATAACAACGTTAAAGGCATGCTGAACATAAAGCATGGTCCTGAATGGATAACAGAGTATACACTAGCAAACAATAAACAATAATGGTAAAATGTATATATTCTAACACGCGTTGTTATGTCAATACCTTATATGTTTATTCAGGCATACACTGTATGCAAATTACATAAGAATACGGCGATGTCAGGATCAGATTCTCGTACAAACGAGAGTTACACTGTTATGAGGTTAATATTTTTCGAAAACACATTAGAAGTGTTTCAAGTCAATTTACAATATGCGTGAATATGTTGATGATTTTCTCTTTTTATACAACATACATCATAACATCTACATTATTATATATCGTTAATTGTTATATCGATATATTTTAGTTTGACACCAATACGAGAATGCGTTCATATTCTTTGACATAATGCTGTTTTAGTACAAAACCAATTAAATGCATCATAGAAATAAGCAGCAGCTAAAACGTAGATCAAATTGCTGCGACAAGCGCTTAATATAATAAAATTCCAACACAACACTTTGTATTGATACTTTTTTCTTCCTGCAAGTTTGACTGAATTTAACCAAACATAGCATTGCACAATGTGGAAAAGGTAACCTAATTCTGGAAATGTATATAAAAATACATAAAAATAAAGCTATCTCTCCAAGAATGAATAATCAGATCAAATTATGACATAGATTGTTGACAATGCTATTTTCCCAACATCGGTGTTTCACATGTGATTATAAGAGAAAGCATTTGTTTAAGAAAAGGATTTATTTTTATGCAAAGTTATTTCAATATTAATATATGGAAACATTAAACATTATGAACTAGTTCAACTAAGCCATTGGATTTTAAATTTTGCATCTGTTTAAATGGTAATGTGATATTGAAGGTGTGATCATATGATTTGCCGAATTATTTTTTATTGACTAATTTTTTTATATAAATTAAACTTAAATTATCCGACGACAAATATTAAAGCTTTCAGGTACTTCGACTTAATGCTGATTTAAGGGCATACCCATAGTACAGGCTCCGTTTCGTTTGACAAATACTGTTATGCTATGCTGAAATCTATCATGGTACATTATTTAACGTTCACGAAAATGGTTATACATATATAAACAAAATTCACAACTTTTAGAATTTTGCTAACGTACATGATACGAAATTACATGTACTTTAAAACATAACATGACAATCATAAATAAACGCTAGAGCAACTAGAGATTGGTATTTTAAATTTGTTATAACGCATACTGGACCTTACATTTGGTCCAGACTGTATTATAGGGTATAAACGTGTAAACAAATATTATGCCTCCCTAGAAATATTTTCAGAACACCAATCCCTACTTCATTGTAACTTGTCCGTGTGAGGGAAGTGATAAATTGCCTGACCAGAAAGCTGAAATGCAAAACATTACAATTACACGACAAAACTGCAGTAAACTGCAGCAAGCGCTTTGTTTAGTTTTTTTCCAAATGTTTTAAATGCATAAACATAGAAAGAAGCAGTGCGTCCATACAAGCGAAATTATTAAACTAGTAAGGCAGTATATATTTTTCAACATGCGTTTGTATAACCTTGCCGGTTATTCAATTCTTATTGCATAAGAATAAGGCGATATCAAAACCAATATTTTGTACAAATAGAAAATACAAATAAGAAAGGTTTGGTTGTAAAGTTATTTAAACATGCATAAGACGAAACAAAGAAAACTATTTCGACTTTACGGTTGGATTTTAAATTTACATCTGTTTAAATTGTTTAGTGCTATTTTACTTCTGTTCGGTCCTTTTCCCACAATCGTTCTTATATTTTTTGATTTCTTGATGCGAATTGACCTTGCATTATTCGGACGACAAAAATGAAAGCTTTCAGATTCTAGGATTTAATTATGTTTTAAGGACATACTCACAGCACAGGCTTCTTTTTGTTGGGCAAATACTTTTACGTTAACGGTAACAAATCATAAACATTTAGAATATTGTTGACACACATTTTCAAAAATTAATTATAAACATTTAATGTATATCCTTAAATACAGGAATAAATATTATGAATGTAAATGTTTAAATGACTTTATTGATATTAACGAAATAAATCTTAATATGTGTTGTATCAGTATGACGCTTAAATAGCATTAACACAGTGCCTATACCACGTGACTCTTTCGGATCTGTGTTGGGAGAATAAAGCGCGACCCAGTTATTATTTTTAAGGATCTCTTTTTAAATATTTCACCATTTTTAATGGGATAAAGTGGAGAGCCCGCTCATTCGTGAGAGTTTTCTATAGGTTTTATGATCTTTTTAAACAAATAAGTATTTTTTCAGTAAAGTGCAATCGCGCGTTTGAACGGCTAGACAAATGTCGGATCAGTGTGGGGACTTCATATTACAAAAGCGCGGTTGCACTTTACTGAAAAATACTTATGTTTTTTAAAAGATCATGATACCTTTAGAAAACTCTCACGAATGAGCTGGCTCTCCACTGTAATAGACCAAAATCCTGAACAGAAAGCTGCGATGTAAACATTACAAAATACGAGACAAAATTGGAGCAAAACTTTTATCAGCGCTTTATTTAAAATTCCCTTCCAATACTTAACATGAATAAAAATAGATAAAAGAAATGCATCCATTGAAGCGATATTATTAAAGTAATAAAAAAATAAGTATTGTTTCAAGTCCATTTGAAATATGCGTAAACGTGTGCATGTGTGTTGTCTGTTACTAAACATAACATCATAAATCAAAATGTACATTCATCATATATCGATAATGTAACATCAATTGATTTTTGACAATATAGGCGCATGCGTTCATATACTTCGACAAAATACTTGTTTAGGGGAAACCAAATTAAATACATCAATTCAATTTGCAGACTCTAAAACTTTGATCACGTTGCTGAAACACGTGCTTACTCTATAATATTGTCGGTAAAAAAATTGTGTAAGGATATTGTTTTCCTCAAGCAAGTCCGTATGAACAAACCAAGCCTAACATTGTACACTAGGTAAAACTGCAACTTAATTCTGAAAACTCTGCAAAATATATACAAAAAGTTATCCGTCTGAGTATGACTTATCAGATCTAATTATGAACTAGATACTTGGCGATGCTGTCTTCCCGACATCTGTGATTACAAATATGATTGTAATAGAAAGCATTTGTTGAAAAAATAATGCTTGCAAATTAATTTTAGTTTGCATTAGACGAAACATTAAAATAAACAAACAGCTTTGTAATCGGATTTTAATTTGACATATCTTCAAATGTTGAAATGCTTTATGTTTTGTATTCGGTGTTGTTGCCACAAATAGTTGTTATATATATATGTTTATGTATAAATCAACCCTGAATTATTCAGATCTTTAACAATGAAAGCTTTTATATTATTCTGCTTAATGCTGAGTTAAGGGCATATCTATAGTACAGGCTCCGTTTTTTACAAATACGTGTATGCTGTGCTGAAATCCATCATGGTACATAATTATACATTCACGAAAACAGTTAAAAGATAAATAAAGGATATAACAACATTTTGGATTTTGTTAACATACATAATCAGAAATTACATGTACTTTAAAACATTATATTTCTTTCCTAAATAAACGCTGGAGCAATAAGAGTTTTACCCTTTTTAATTAACGCATATTGCGAAAACGATATAGGCATGCTGAACATAAAAATAACAGCAGTTGGATTTTTAATTTTGCATCTTTTTATATGGAAATGTGCAATGTAAGGTGTACACGTTTTTGAAGCCAAAATTATTGTTTTAGATTTATTTCTTTTTATAACATGAACATAAATTATCCCGTCGACAAACAAAAAAGTTTTCGGGTACTTCGACTTAATGCTGATTAAAGGGCTAACCCATAGTAAGGCCTCCTTTACGTTGGACTGTACTTGTATGTTATGCTTAAACCCAGCATGATACGTAAATATACATTCACAAAAACAGTAATACAATATATAAACGTTATCAAATCTGTTGATTTGTGTTATCGTACATGATCAGAAATAACATGTACTTTAAAATATAACATTTGTATCCTTTATACAGGCTGGAGAAACTAGAGTTGTACTCTTATATAATGATGGCATATTTAAAAAACGTTAAATGCATGCTGAACATAAAACATGGTCCTGAAGGGATTACAGGGTATACACGACCGCACAAAAGTTATAAAACCCCACGAAAATGTTTTGAAAGACGACACAAATAAAAGCTTTCATGTACTTCCACTTAATGCTGATTTAAGGCCATACCCATAGTTCAGGCTCCTTTTCGTTGGAGAAATACTTGTATGCTATGCTGAACACCATCATGGTACATAATTAAACATGCAAGAAAACGGTAATAAATATAATTAAAGATATCACAACTTTTGAATTTATGTTAACGTATATTATCAAAAATTGCATGTACATTAAATCATAACATGTCTATCCTAAATAAACGCTGAAGCAACTAGACTTTTACTCTTACATAATGAAAGCATGTTGAGAGAAACGCTATAGGCATGCTGAACAAAAAACATGGTCCTGAATGGATTACAGGATGTACATGTGTAAACATAAAGTATGCAACCCCTTAATATGTTTTAAAAGTTATTGATGGGAATGCTGTGCTGCTGGAGCAGCGGAAGTTTTACATTAGTATACTTCACAAAACACTTTGTTTAAAAATCCCACTAATGCTGGATGTACACAGACATAGACAGAGTGAGTGTGTAAATTACATGCAATCATAATAATTAAACTATTACGGTAAAATGTATATATTCCTACAAGTTTATTTACTTGCCTTCCATGTACATGTATGTATATTCAGGCGTAACTATTATGCATATCACATAAGAGTAGTTCGATAACAGAATCAGTATTTTGTTTAAATGAGAGTTACAATGCTATGATGAAATTATTTATGGAGAACATGTAAGTAGTGAATGAAGACAATTTACAATATGCGTTGAATATGTTGATGTTTGTTTTCTGTTGAGTGTTTAATAAAATCATAAAATCTACATTTATATATATCGTTAATTGTCATGTCCAGCTATTATAATTTGACTCCATAAAGAGAATGCGTTCATATTCTTCAACATAATACTGTTTCAGAAGAAAACCAAATAAATGCGTCAGAAATTAGCAGAAGCTAAAATTGTGATCACATTGCTGCTACAAGCCCTTAATATACTAAAATGACAACACAAATGCTTGTTTTCATATGTTGTTTTTCTTCAGTAAGTCAGTTTGAATTTATAAAACCAAACATAACATTGCACACTGTATAAAATGCAACTTAATGCTGGGAAAGTATATAAAAGTACATAATAATAAAACTAGATGTCTGAGAATGAATAATCAGATGTGATTATAAAAAAAACTTTGTTTAAGAAAAAGATTAATTTTATGCAAATTTATTTCAGTATTAATATGACGAAACATAAAAAATAATAAGCTATTTCATCTTAGCAGTTGGATTTTTAATTTAAAATCTAGTTAAATGGTGATGCTCTATTTCAGGTTGAATGTTTTTATTTCTAAATGCATTGTAATAGACTAATTTATTTATATAAGTTGAACTTAAATCATCCGACGACAAAAATAAAAGCTTTCACGTACTTCGATTTAATGCTGTATTAAGGGCATCCCCATAGTACAGACTCCTTTTCGTTGGACAAACGATGTTGTATGCTATGTTGAAATCCATCATGATGCATAATTATACATTCACGAAAACTGAAATAAAATATGCAAAAGATGTAATAACTATTGGAATTGTGTTAACGTTTATGATCACTTAGATTACATGTACTTTAAAATATTACATTTCTATCCTTAATAAATGCTGGAGCAACTAGAGTTTTACTATAGGGATAATACACGTTTTCAAGGGCATGATCATCTGCGGGCGCTCAAAAAATCCGTTCCTGCCCGAGTGCGCAGCACGAGGGCAGGAACGGATTTTGAGAGCGCCCGCAGGCACGAGGGCAGGAACGGATTTTGAGAGCGCCGGCAGATGATCATGTCCGAGAAATGTGTATTTTCGCTATTATTGCATAAACAAATCACACATACCAAAATAATTTTAAATAACATTGAAAACAATATTTTGTTCATTCGACATCGACAAAATAATTCGATTATTTAAATACAGTTCAAGGTTGTGTTTTAGATATGCCTCACTCGGTGATCATCCGAAATGACGAGGCTTTACTTTCGGATAGGCAGCTTTCGATTTAAAATGTGCTTAAACAGTGGATTAATGCAAAGTTGAAATGCAGCAGCGTAAAGTAAGAAATGAGGAATTATTTTGGAATTTACAGCAGGAACGTTGAAGGTACATAAACACTTACATTTTGAGCATAGTCTTTTGAAAGTGTTGAGTAAATAACCTTAACTTCAATGACGTTGCCAATACAATAAAGCTGATGTCAAGAGAGTGCAGATGGTATACAAGTAACTTGAAAAGTGGATTGAAATCGTCATTATCCCTGCATGCATGAGGAAACTGGTGCTTATTCAGTTCCCCAATTATGCTTGGAAAGTCGTCGAAGGCTGGAGAAGGGAAGTAACTGCGCGTAGACCAGATTATGGATATGTAAAACACATAACAGCGCTTGAACGGCACGTGAATCGCATTGTTAATACACGATTTCTCCCGTTCAAGCCATCTATTTGCCAAGTTTCTGCACCCCGCCAGAGGGCATTATAGATAGAGTTTATGCAATAATATTATATAATGAATGCATATTTAGAAAACGGTATATGCATTCTGATCATAAAACATGGTCCTGAACAGATTACAGGGTATAAACGAATAGAAAAATTATGCAACCACAGAATATGTTCTAAAAAGCGCTTTGTTTAAAATTCCCCCTAATGCTGGAAATACTCACACATAGAAAGTATCTGTTTGTTCATGCAAGCAAAATAATAAACTATTATAATAAAATGTATATATTCCTACATGCATTTTTATTTGACTACCATATATGTGTTCAGGCGTATAGTGTATGCATATTACATAAGAACAGGGCGATAGATTTCGTACAAATGAGAGCAACAATTCTAAGATGTTACTATTTATTGAGAAATAAGTAGTGAATCAAGTCAATTTACACTTTGCGTGAATATGTTTTACGTTTGTTCTATTTTTATATTAAAAATTATCATAAAATTTACATTTATTATATGTCGTTACATTTTATATGACGATATTTAATCTGACACCATAACGAGAATGCGTTCATATACTTCGACATAATACTGTTTGCGTAGAAAACAAAATACATTCTTACGGCAAATAATCAGAAGCTAAAACGTGTTTCATATTGCTGCAAAAATTCCTTAATATAATGAAATGAAAACACAACACTTTGTATTCATACGTTGCTTTTTTATTCTTCCAGCAATTGCACACTGAGGAAAATGCAACTTTATGCTGGAAATGTATATAAAAATACAAAATAATTAAATATCTTTCTACGAATGAATAAGCCGATCTAAAAATGAACAAGATTGCTGACAATGCTTTTTTCGGACATACGTGTTTACACATGTGATTATAAGAGAAAACATGTGTTTAAGAAACTGTTTTATTTTTATGCAAAGTTATTTCAGTATTAATATGACTCAACATAAATATTAATAAACTACTTCAACTAAGCAGTTGGGATTAAATTTAACATCAGTTTAAATGATGAAGTGCCTTTTTAAGGTGTGAACATTTTTGTTGCCAAGATCAATTTTATAGACTATTTACTTTATATAAATTAAACGTCAATTATCCGACGACAAACATGAAAGCTGTCAGGTACCTCGACTCAATACTGTGTTAAGGGTATACCTGACGTACAGGCTTCGTTACGCTGGACATTTACTTGTATTAAGTGCTCAAATCCACCAAGATACATATTTTAGAAAACGGTAACAAAACACAAAACTTCAGGGTACAAACAAAGTATGCCAAAACAAAATTGGGTACGAAAAAACATTTGGGTACGAACAATACAGGGTATATACATTACAACAAATATGCTTCCCTAGAAAGATTTTCAAAACAACAACCCGTCCACAGGGGCGGCTCCGGAATATCTGGTTTGGGGTGGGGGGGGGCGGGATATTCAAAGTTTTGCCGGTGGTCCAGGGGGGCCGCAAGAACCTCTGGTGGGTGCAGGGCATAGTGATAGGGGTCCAGGGGAGCGAAGACCCCCCCCCCCCCTAAGCTCCACGATTTTAGTGATTTTGAAGGCTTTGACAACCACTTCTCGAACATGTCACGCCTTATATACTTTCATCAAAGTACCTTCTTTTAATGCCAAAAAAGTGCATAGTTTATCGTTTTGGGGGTCCAGGGGGCAAAGCTCCCCAGAAGCGCCACGATTATAGTGATGTTGAATGCTTTGACATGTTTAAATAGGTGATTAAGATCTAGTTAAGTGTTAAACATCAAATGAATTGACTTTACTTTGGCGATTTTAGGGGATCCGCCTATGGTCCTACATTGCATAGCATCACAAAATATCAGATAAAACTGCGGTCAGTGCTGTATTTAAAATTCCCTTCAAATGCTGGAAATGCATAGAAATAGAAAGATGCAAGCGAAATTATAAAACTTGTATGGCAAAATATATGTATATTGCAACATGCTTATTTATAGCCGTATATGAATATTCAGGCGTACAATTTTTGACAATTGCATACCAATTATGCGATATCAGAACAAATATTTCGTACAAATGAGAATATTGTATGTATCGAACCCGTATTATGTATAATAGTTAATACACAATATGTGTGAGTGCACTGTTATGTTTGTTTGTCTGTTTTTTTCTTCTTCTTAAAGTATAATAATAAAGTATACATTTATTTCATATCGTTAAATCTTATATCGAGAGGTCTTATTTTTACGACAGTAAGAGAATGCGTTGTCATATACTTCGATACAATACTGGCGTAAGTGAAAACCAAAAACATGCATCAAATAAATTAGCAGACGCGTTTTATTTGTGTTTTTTTTGTTCAAACGAAAAGAAAAATTGATACTTGTTATTTCGTTCATTGCATCGTGCCCCAGCAAACTATAACTCTGTTGCTTTGGTTTCTTCTAACCATTGATTAATCCAGCCGTTATTAAATTATTTATAAGCTCTCTTTTATTGCCTTTCAATTTGTATTACAAAAGATTATTCACACTTATGTGTGTTTTATATCGCTGGGCTAAGTGTGAGGTTCGGGATCTCTCAAATAGTTTTAAATTCGCAATGCTATGTATTTAATGAACGTTCGAAGCAGATGACCACACTTTTATTCAATGTCGTTTTTTACGTTGTTTCGTTTTGTTTTTGTTTTAACCATTAGCTGGCCATCATTATAGAGACGCTAATCAAAATCCACCAGAGAACTAATTCAGTTATCAAAATTAGAATTTATATAATATTTGTAATTACACTTACATTGATAAGAATATTAACCATCATGGTAATTGGCTATTCGAAGCATCACGTGATAGTAAATGTGACGTAAATTAGGCGCAATAAATGCAAGCACTAAACTGTAAACAAATAACTAAGCAGAAGTAAAAGGCGTACACTGATTCATTCGTGCAAAGCAATGCCGTAACAGTTTAGCACAACACCGACCATAGGTGAGTCGAAATAAATGTAAGATCTTGAATGTTCCACAAATGTCTGAAGTAACCAACAAAAAGCACACAATACTTGGATGAATTTAATGCATCGCCGAGGTCGTGATCGAACAGAGCAATTGAATCTCATCAAATAAACGTATATATCTGAGTGCACCCTAATTCCTAACATTTACTTAGTGTATGTGTTCTATTTTTAGATCAGAGAAAAATCAGCACGCGGATAATACATAAATATTATAAATATTAAATATTATATTAAATTGTAAGAAAAGTATCATAAACGCATAATAAAATTATGCTGTTACGTTTACAGACGTGTATCGGCATAATATATTTTTATTTATTATTTATTATCTAAATATTTATTTTTGCTAAATTTATCAACAGTCTTAGAGAAGTAGAGCGTAAATTAGTATGTTTTCGGTATTAAGTTCCCTTCTCCCAAGTGCATTGAAGAGGTAAAGTGAAATTTCTATATGGGTTTTTTGGCATTAGGTAGAAATAGAATTAAGTCGAAAATGAAAATTTAGAAATTTAACATATAATTGTGCAAAATTTAAAATATTTTTTCATAGTTTTACAATGTTTTTCTCTTAAATTATTTAATTATGAGATTTTTATTAAACATAAACTTAGTTTAAAGAAGTTAAAAAAAATCGCCAAAGTGCTGTGTTTTTGCGCAATTCGCCCTAAGGTGGCGATAGTATTTATATATATATATATATATATATATATATATATATATATATATATATAATGAAGTAACGAAAAAATCAACAACAAAAAATGTTCTATTGTATTAATTTATTTATCTGACATAAAATAACTTAAAATAACAGTATAAAACAACATGATGGACACATACGATAATTCAGTACTAAATGACAATGAAAGCATCTTTATTGTTAGAAGCAATCAACATGAAGAAAAGTCCATAGTTTCCCGAAAGCACGCAGGTAGTGGGTTTGCCTACTGGGTATAAGCGATGCAGCGTAAATTACTCCATGTCTGGCGGTCCATAGAGTTTTGCGCAAGCTCGCAGGTAGTGGGTGGTCGTGAGCTCACCTGCAGAGTATTGCTCAAACAACTCGCTTATCATTTGGGAGAGTCGTCTGTACCGGCGTACTCTGTTTGTGCCGTCATTGCTGCCGGATGCGATCAGGGCTGCGTGCCGTTGTGCCTGCTTGCACTCACTGAGCAGCACAGGAACTAATCTGTAGAATGTCAGACCGCGGTGACCACCTCGCGAGTTCAACCGATGGTGATATCCTGAAGTATATTAAAATGAACTATTACAAATACGCACAGCGCAAAAAGATATATGAACATGTATAATGGATGATATTTTTTATTCACTTATGAATGTCTGAGAATACTGATATTTTACCAACAAAAAAACAGACAGTTGAAGAAATATTAAATAGAGGCATTATAGGAGCGATTATTACATTACAAACAGAATGGGGGGGAAGAAAAGAAATATTACCTTCAACGTCGTTATTTGTTCGGATCTGGTAACCAAACACGGACCAACTGTCAACATCGAATATAGGATGGTCAAGCCATTGGCGAAAATGTAATCCATCAGTCTGTTTCTTTTTTCGCGCTCTGGGTGTGCCCTTTCGTGCTCGGCAAACTACATAAATGTTGGGCCAATGTGTTGTGCTGGTAGGAATGGCAGGCACAACAGCTGGCGAATGAGATTGAAGGCCGAGGACCGCTGCATATACGCAGGCTTCAAACCGAGGTCCATCACCCGCGCCCAAACAGCCTTGGTCCAGTGGAACACACAGCCTTTCACAATGGCACCGGAGAAGCATTCACGCACAGCCAACCAAGCAGCTGAAAGATCAATCATAATCGTATTTATGTATAAACTAATTATCTAATTGACACTGCAAATTGCAATAGGATTGTAAGAGTAACTTGCAATCGACTATTTAATTTTGTAATACCTTGCTTAAAATCAAGCATTAATTCCTCAACTTGAGCAGTGCCCAAGACGTCAATTAACTTCCGGAACACAGCGGTGTAATCGTCGCGACGTCGTCTTGACATTAGGGCAAACATGAATGGTACCTGCTTGCAATTCTCATCTTTCTCCATGAAGGCGTGAATGGACATAAGTTGACCGCCGTTGAAAGGTGCGTCGACAATCTAAAAGAAAACAATACACAAACTGAGCAATTATATATGTATATGCTTGTTCTTCTATGATACTGAAGTAATAAACCTTTCTTTTGGGTAAAATTTATAGTTTATGATTATGATATGCAGTTACTGCTAATTAGATTTTTACCTTAAATGTTCCGTCGATAAACCACCGTTTAGTACTTCGCAACAAACGGAGTTGGTCTTGGGTGGCGAACAGGATGTGTCTGGCCTCTTGCACCGGAATGTCCCCAATGATGAAATCTCTGCATTGTAGATAGTCATAGTTGATCTATAATTAGAAGATACATAACATAAATAACATGCAAATCACATACTTATGCAACGTTATAAAATGTCAGTAAAAATACAAGTGCGCCGTCAAATTTCAATGATTACCTCAAACGATAGGTCCGTGGGATTTGCCGGTCTTTCCTTGTACCTGTGGCGGTTTACAGCACGTGCAACATTTTCCGGTATGAATAAATTCGGCTGTGTCATTGGCACGGAATCCATTGCTTATTCCACCAACTCTCTAGCCGATTTAAAAAGTTGACAACGAGACCCAACTTGTGCCTGGAAATTTATTCAATAAAGTACTTATTTTTGACAAGTTTTATTTTTTACTTACATTAACACCTATATACATCAATTTTATTATAGTACTTTTGCTACTTTTACTTTTATTAACTTTTACGTGTGCAATTACCTTGGTTTTAACTTGCATTTTAGACATCACACAGGGATCGGCTGCGTGCAAGTGACGCTGAGACCCCTCTGTGAATGTTTCACCGACCTGTAAGACAGTGGCGTGCCACCTCATCACTTTACTTCGGACACTGCACCCCCAAAGGGTGGACTTCTTCAGGTTTTTCTTAAATATAATGCAAGATTTCTCAAAGTAATCGAACAACACACTCTTTAGAAATAGGCTTATACAATGCAATTATTGTACATGTTATAATGTATAATGATGTGCTTATACCTTTACACCATACGTGAAGCCGGCACTGCTCACCGACAGCTTCCCGCCTCTTTTGCTGCCTTTTTCAAATACTTCATACGTTGTACGTTGTACGTCAATGGTCGACGAATCCAGGGATTCGTCCAACACAGAGCTGTAATACAAAGTCATGATACCAGATTAATGGTAATAAAATCTGATTTTACTAATATTATTGGTACAATGCGAATATCATCGGTTCGTGTTCAATGTCATTTCATCAAATAGTATTATGCTAATAAAAATTCTAGCGAACTTACTTTTCTTGAGTTTCTGTATTGACTTCTATTTCTCTATTGATGATATTAAACGAAAAATTTGTTGCGTCTGTGACCGGGTCGACTTTCTCCCGATTTGTCTTAATAGTGGTTTATAACCCTTACCTATTATTTTAACATTATATTTTCTTGAGTGTGATCACATGATCATATCCGAGGGAAAAGGTGGAAGACATTTTTATGTAATCTAAAACCACCAGTTAAAACTTCACTCTAGTGGTCAATATTGGTTCGTATGTTTGTATGTGATTGTATGTTATTGAAAACGTTTGCAATGCATTGTTTTCTTTGTATTTTGTTTGAGGTTTGAACATGTTAAATGTTCAAATCATATGATTTCGCGAATGTTCAGAATGGCAGCAAATTAGTATATTCACTTTTAGATAACAACTTATACACTCAGTTGAAACACCATAATATCTGTTTGCATGCTCTAATTTACAGCACCAGTAGGGTGAGAGAGGATTGAAGGAAGAGAAAGAGAAAAGGGGACTCAATTCCACAAATTGGTAAGAATTGTATAAATTGTATTGTGTTGAATGAAATATTTGTTAACTCATTAATTGGAAAGTTGTTGATGCTGCGTTGCTGTATTTATGATTATTGTTGTCATTGTTGTGCATGGATCTTATATGAATGGTTGAGTCATATAAATTACATGTTAAGGCCACTAGAACAGAACTATTGTTTATTGTTTAGTATTTTATTGTTTTATATATTTCAGATCCTTCGATTGAGATTCACTCTGGGATACCAGTTATTTCTTCTGCATAATTTGATTATGAACTTCTAACCTTATTAAAAGAAGTGAACTTGGAAACTGTCTTGAATTATAAATTTATCTTGTGTATTGGTTTACAACACCCGTAACCAATGGTTACAAATGGCGCCCAACGTAAATTATCCACAGATGTAGGAATCTGATCAGACAAGCGCATTCTTCAAGACCATCGTCACCGGTATACAGGCCTAGGCTCCAACTTGTACATGTACAGGACATCACGACTTATCCGAAGGATTTCTTCTAGAACCAACACTTCATGTGGACATTTATTAACGCACAAAACTATTGTGCAATTAGGACTTGAAACAGTGTTATTATTTTAATAAATATATTGTGTTCTGGTGGCCAGAAAAAGAAAAACAGCAGATTTGTAAGTAATATTTTTAGAGGAAATTTTGCAGTTGTTACAGTTTTGATTTTGGCCATATTTTATTAATTTCTTTAAAACAAAAAAAGGTGGGTTGGAAAAAAACTGTAACATCTTGTTTATTTCCATTGTGTATGATATTGTAAGTACGAAAGTGATTTTTGAAGAGATTTCACAGGATTCACTTTAATTAATTGGTGGCGGAATACAGTATTTAATATTGGCATTCTTACTAATATTTCATTAATAATCACATTGCTGCTATTCTGAATTTACTTTTATTACTCTACATTACTTTTGATAGTGTTGCAACCGTTTCAGTTATTTTTTATTGCTGACCCATATTCAATATTTTCTGTTCTGTTCCTGGTTATTAACTGGAATATCTGTCTGTGTTGACCTTGAAGTTGACATTTGGTGCTGACATTTCGTGACTATTGACAAGTAAATAGTTCAGCAGTTTTACTATGTAGTATTAGAAATTTAGTTAGATTTGGTAGTTGTGCCAACTAAAAAAAGTTTTGAAACAAAAGTCTTTTATTGCAATATTTTGTATTACATATTGTAATTTCTACATTATTAAATAATTATTCAACCAATATAAATATAATTCTGTTTAAATTTCAGTTTTGTCAGATATTTCTTTTCAGAAAAAGAGTTCATACATATATATGCAAATACATGTATGACCGACACATTTCATAGTTTAATTAAGTGTTTTTTTCATCCTGTTCTGTAGTTTTACCACAGATTAGGATTATAACTTGGTTCTGTATAATTGAAATTGGGAATTTTCTGAACGACAGGAGATATTACAAACATTGTTCGGTTTACCGTAAAGTTTTTATACTTCATAATAAGCGCACCTTGTGCGTATTTACCCTAAAGCTATTGTTAAATAGTTCATTAAATCAAAGTTAATAATTTTATTAAACACACTTAAACTGTTTAAAGAGATTAAAATAAAATAATTATTTAATACCAATTAATTATATAAGTAAAATAAATAATAATAAAAAAAAAAAAAAATAAACTTTTTAATTACATTGATCATAGCTGTGATTAGTGTATGCCATTTATAACTTTAACATAAAAGTATACTGCTATTACATTTTAAGATATGTGAATTTTATTGTGAATGAATGTTATCATGATTGTATTATGTTGTGCTGTTTGACATTTTATTTTTTGTACAACGGGTTGTTTTGGATATTGAAATTTACAGACATAGTGAAAATCTTCGGCCATTCAGTGCTTCACAGGTGTATTATAGACTTATTAAAAAGTGATTTTGACTTTTATGTGTGAAAGACAATTAATAGTGAGTGACATTTAAACTTTGTGCATAGTTATAAACATTAAACTGCTTAGTGGAAAAGTTTGTTAAATGGCTGATTCTGAGGAGGAGCAACAAGAAGAAGGAAAATTCAACATGGCGACGGGACCGGTAGACTTAACAAAGGACGAAGTTAAGTTGTTGGAAGCCTTGAAAATTTTTGGTATCCAACCGAAGTGTGACACTCCACAAGATATGCTAAGAATTGCACAAGCGTTCGGAAGTGTGAAAAGTGAAGAGCCGGAACATGTGGTGCCTAAAGCGACTGAAGTTAAAGTGGGTTATCAATACCCAAAACTGTCCATATTCTTCGGAGATCAAGGGAAAGGGGAAGTCACATGGGATACTTTCAAGTATGAGGTGGAGGCCACAGTCAACAGCAAGGTGTTCAAATCAGAACAAGTTTTATTGGGTGTTCGACGTGCTGTGAAAGGAAGTGCTGGCGATGTACTACGTCGTCTAGGACCTGATGTGACTCTTCAAGGAGTCATGCAGAAGCTTGACAGCACATATGGTTGTATAGAGTCGCGTGAAAGTGTAATGCGGAAATTTTATTCTAGCCAACAACAGACAGGAGAGTCTGTTTCAGCCTATGCCGCTAGGTTAGAGGAATTATTTGAAACTGCCATTCATCTGAAGGCTTTGAAACGATCTGACATGGATGTGTTGAAAACTGTTCTACATGCTGGATTAAAAAAGGATTTGAAGCATCTGTCAACTTACCAATGTGACAAGCTGGTTGAATACGATGAATTTAAGCGAGAATTAAGGAAGATAGAAGCAGATATGAAGGAGTCAGTTGGGGAAACGAAAACATGTAAACCTGCTGTAAATGTTGAAACGAAAGAGCAGTCTGATCTATCGGAAATGAAAGAATTGCTTAAACAATTGAACCATCGAATAGACCAGATGGAGAAAAAGCAGGAAGCGCCCCAGTATTACATAGGAAGAAATTATTACAGGGGTCAGGGTCGTAATGCTTATGCGACAAGTAATTTTAGAGGTGGTCGTAGCACTTCTTATGATAGGGGCAGTGGCCATGGTAATTTCTATAGGGGTAGAGGTGCTGATGCACCTAGAGGAAACTTTAGACCTCAAAGCATGGCGTTCAATGTAGAATGCTATCAATGCCATGAAAAAGGGCATGTTATGAGAGACTGTCCTGCAAATGCAGAGGTCATTTGTTTCAAATGTAGAGAAAAAGGGCACAAACAATGGCAATGCCCAAAAGTGTAAGTGCCTCGGTAACAGGGTCGAACGTAGGCACACATAGGATAGACCCTCAACTTGTTGGCGAAACAAATGAAGTCAAAGTTTGTATAAATGACATCCAGACACTTGCACTTTTAGACACAGGCAGTTGTGTCAGCGTTATATCAGAGTCTTTTCATAAAAATCAACTGGTAAATATTGAGATACAACCTTTAAACACTCTTTTGAAAATTGAATGCGCGGATGGTAAAGAATTGCCATATATTGGATATATTGAAATTGATTTGAAGATTGATGAAGGTTTGCCTAGGTCTACATTGAAACATTGTTTGTTTCTTGTGTCACCTGACACTCATTACTCTTCCAGAGTACCAGTAATCATAGGCACCAATATATTACAAGAATATTTGACAGAATGCAAACAAAACTTTGGAGATACTTTTCTACAAAAAGCTAAACTTCACACCCCTTGGTACCTTAGTTTAAGATCCATGGTAATAAGAGAAAAAGACCTTAAAAAGAATAAGAATAAAATTGCTTTAATAAGATGTGCAGTTCCGCACAAAGTTTTATTAAAGCCAAATGAGTGCTTGGAATTGAATGGGTACATTGACCGGACTGTTAATTACCCTGATACAACAGCATTGTTGCATGAGTCAGAACACAGCAACTTGCCATTATATGTAGATGTGACACCGGCAGTTGTGAATGTGAAGTCGGATCAGAAACATGTTATTGTTACATTATCTAATCTGACAACCAACACTGTTGTTATTTCACCAAAAGCTATATTGTGTGAACTGCAACCAGTAACTGTTACAAAAGAGGAAAATTGCACTCTCAATACTGAACATGAAGAAATAATAGACACATTGAACATTGACGAACACAGAATATTGTCAACTGAACAGAGAGAGAAATTAAAACACTTACTTAGGACACATAAAGACATTTTTTCAACTTCAGAAACTGACATAGGAGTATGCAACAAAATAAAACATAGGATAGTTTTAATAGATGAAAGACCCTTTAAGCAAAGACATCGCAGAATTCCACCTCAAATGATAGAAGAAGTAATACAACACATTAACCAGCTTTTAGAAGGGGGAATAATTAGACCATCAAAATCACCATGGACAAGCAATGTTGTATTAGTAAGAAAGAAAAATGGTAAACTTAGGATGTGCGTCGATTATAGAATGTTGAATGATAAAACAGTTAAGGACGCATATGCATTACCACGAATCGAAGAAGTGTTTGACTGCTTAAATGGGGCGAAGTTTTTCTCTACTATAGACATGAAGTCCGGGTATCACCAGGTTGAGGTAGAGGAAAGCCACAAGGAACGCACAGGATTCACAGTTGATTCCTTAGGATTCTATGAGTTCAACAAAATGCCGTTTGGTTTGAGCAATTCGCCAGCCACTTTTCAAAGATTAATGGAGGAATGCCTACAAGGACTAAACATGAAAATCTGCGTAATATTTCTGGATGACCTAATTATATATAGTGACACATATGAACAACATTTAGAAAGATTAAATATCATACTTGAGAAATTGAAATCATGTAATCTGAAACTAGCTGCTGAGAAATGCTCTTTTTTCCAGACAAAAGTCAATTTTCTAGGTCATGTGGTCAGTGCAGACGGTATTGAAACGGACCCTGCAAAAATACAAAAAGTAAAGGACTGGCCTACACCTGAAAATGCGGATGAATTGCGCTCATTTCTAGCCTTTGCGGGATATTACCGCAGATTTGTCAAGGATTTTAGCAAAATTACAAGGCCATTATCAGAATTGCTTCCTCCAACATCAGTTAAAAAGGGCAAATCAAAACATCATAAACTTTGGAAATGGACTGACAATGAACAAGAGATATTTGATAAACTGAAGCACATTTTATGTTCTCCTCCAATTTTAGCGTATCCTGATTTCAATAAACGCTTTGAGTTGCATACCGATGCGTCAATAAAAGCTTTAGGTGCTGTCCTATACCAGACTCAAGAAGATAAGAAACGGGTTATTGCTTATGCAAGCCGTGCCTTGAACAAAGCCGAAAGAAATTACAGTGCCTTTAAGTTGGAATTCCTAGCTCTTAAGTGGGCAGTGACTGAAAAGTTTTCAGACTACCTATCTTTAAATCACTTTTCAGTTATTACTGATAACAACCCGCTTACTCATATCCTGTCTAGTGCGAAGTTGGATGCAACTGGTCAGAGGTGGGTAGCTGCATTAGGACAATACTCATTTGATATTGCTTACAGACCAGGCATGCAAAATACAGATGCTGATGGGATGAGTAGGTATCCATATGAACGGGTTGTAAATAATAATGCAGAAATGGTAACAATTGATGAACACACGGTAAAGGCAATATGTAACGGTATGATTACTGTAAATTCATACATTGAAACTTTGCCTATGGCTTCTCTCAATTTTGAGGAAATTGATGAAATAGGTCAAGGACTAGCACAAAAAGAATTAAGAAAAATCAGAAGAATGCAAAGGCAAGATCAGTTCATTGATCGTTGGAGAAAATACAAAATAGATGAGACAATTCCATCTGTATTCATGACAAAAAATGATTTTATTATGAAAAAACAGTTCAACAATTTTAAAATTAAACGTGGAATTTTATATAGAGTAATACATGATGAAGATCAAGTTATAGAACAACTTGTTGTACCAGACTGTTGCAAAAAAGATATCCTAAAAGGAGTACATGACAATGTAGGCCATCCCGGAAAAGAAAGAACAATGAGGTTGATGAGGGAGAGATTTTACTGGCCAGGGATGGCAGCTGAAATAGATGATTATGTGAACAAATGTGATAGATGTTTAAGGCGGAAGTCTGTTGTAGGTAGAGCTCCACTAGTGAGTATTACCACAACATATCCTTTGGAATTAGTTTGTTTCGACTACTTGACTCTGGAACCATCTAAAGGAGGTATCAGTAACATCTTGATTATCACAGATCATTACACAAAATATGCTGTTGCCATACCGACAAAAAATCAAACTGCGAAAACAACAGCTGAAGCGTTTTATAACAACTTTGTAGTGAATTACGGAATACCAACACGTTTACATTCGGACCAGGGTGCTAATTTTGAAAGCGACATTATCAAGGAACTTTGTAAATTAACAGACATTAAAAAAAGCCATACAACACCTTACCATCCTCAAGGCAATTCAGGGCCTGAGAGATTTAATAGAACCTTATTGGATATGCTTGGAACCTTGAATAATGAACAGAAAAAAGTTTGGAAAAAGTACATCGGACATCTTGTATATTCTTATAACTGTGTATCACATGAGTCAACAAGGTATTCACCATATGAATTAATGTTTGGAAGGAAGCCGAGACTTCCTATTGATGCAACATTTGAAAAAATCAGAGACCAAACAGTTAGTAAGGAGACAGATGACTACATTAAAGAGCTGAAAGAAAGAATGGACACTACCAGAAAGATAGTACAAATTCATACAGAAAAAGCCAAAACTAAACAGAAAAAAGGCTATGACAAAAAAGCAAAAGCTGTCAAAATATCTGTAGGAGATAAAGTTTTAGTTAAACGACTGGCATTTGATGGCAAACATAAAATTGAAGACAAATATGAAAATGAAGTATTTGAAGTTGTGCAACAGCCAAGGGATGATATACCTGTATTCAAAGTCAGAAATGAAGATATTGGAAAAGAAAGAGTATTACATCGAAACCATTTGTTTCGAATAGAGGGACAGGAAAATGAAAGTGAAGAATTGATTGCTGAGCAGTGCAAAGATTATGAAACAGACGTTTCAGTGAAAAAGGAGTTAGGTGACGTCACCAGAAATGATGATTCCGAAAGTGAAGAGGAAGCGTACTTTGTATATACTACATTGGCAAATGGGGACGCCCATGCTTCAGTCACTAAGAGTAAGAATCAGGAGATTGAAAATCTGAGTGTTGATTCAGAATCAGAGTCTGAAACAAATGTTGAGTCAGATAATGTTGCAGTGGGAGATGCTGTAAGTAATCAACCTGAAGGGTTGGATACAAAGGAGAATGTTGAGCCCAAAGCTGATAATTCAGAGGCTAGTGAGGATATTGTACCAGATGAAGTGAATACAGGAATTACATCTGAACATATAGAGGCAAATAAAATAGAACCACAGGAAAAGAATAGGAACAGTAGTGGTATAGAAATTAATGCAGAAAGTTCAAGACATGAGATAGATCATAGTGGAAGTGTTAAGAGTAAAACACCACCTGTTCCTCAACTTCGAAGATCTGTGAGGCCTAGAAAACCACCCGATAGATATGGTGCGTATCTAATGACCTCAACGACACCAGAAACACTAGAAAGTAAAATAATGAATTTAAATATTTTACTTAATTCAGGGGTTTTGGAAGATATGGAGGTTGAAATTGCCAATAAATTAGTTGGGGCAATATTTCAGTGAAAACTGACAGGATTTGATATGTTTTTTTACATTGATTTTAAAATATGTGTGTAAACTTGTATATAGTTTTAACAATTACATGTGCATTGAAATGATTTCATAGAAGTATTATTTAGACATTATTGTCTGATTGTTATATTTGGTTTCTGAATACAAATCATTTCACAACATGTAAATGTTCAATGCTATGTTGAGTATTGATACATGTATATAATACATGATATAATATTGTTGTATGTACATGCATGTTTTAGATTGTATTAAGGTTTAATTTGTATATAACTGTGTATTGCTTACAGTTACATCAATTACAGTTACATCACATAATTTATGATAGAAATTGTGTTTATCTTAAATATGAGATACATATAATCTTGCATAACTAAAAAAAAAAAAAAAAAAAAAAAAAAAACAACATCATTAAAAATATATATTAATTGTTCATTATAGTTTAAGTTAATCAAAACAATATAAATATAAATGATTAACAAAATTATAGTCAATGTAATCTTTTGTCTTTAATATAAATGTATACAATAATAAAACTAAATTAAAATAAAATGTTAATAATAAATAAATAAAATTAAAATATATTTTAGATTTTAATAAGACCTGCGAGGTCGCAGTTAAAAGGTGGGGAGGAGGAGCTTGGATTGGTTGGTGCAGTTACTATTATGTAGTGATTGAGTGTAATGTAGTTGACATTTTTTTGTCGTTTAGATCTTGTATAGTATTATTTGTAATAAATACAATGTAGTTGCTTTTAATAAGTACCTAGAAGATAAGTTATGGAAGATTGACGGATTTGACTGATTGGGTCTATGACGGGACGTCATTTCTCGAAGTGGGGGAGTATGTGACCGGGTCGACTTTCTCCCGATTTGTCTTAATAGTGGTTTATAACCCTTACCTATTATTTTAACATTATATTTTCTTGAGTGTGATCACATGATTATATCCGAGGGAAAAGGTGGAAGACATTTTTATGTAATCTAAAACCACCAGTTAAAACTTCACTCTAGTGGTCAATATTGGTTCGTATGTTTGTATTTGATTGTATGTTATTGAAAACGGTTGCAATGCATTGTTTTCTTTGTATTTTGTTTGAGGTTTGAACATGTTAAATGTTCAAATCATATGATTTCGCGAATGTTCAGAATGGCAGCAAATTAGTATATTCACTTTTAGATAACAACTTATACACTCAGTTGAAACACCATAATATCTGTTTGCATGCTCTAATTTACAGCACCAGTAGGGTGAGAGAGGATTGAAGGAAGAGAAAGAGAAAAGGGGACTCAATTCCACAAATTGGTAAGAATTGTATAAATTGTATTGTGTTGAATGAAATATTTGTTAACTCATTAATTGGAAAGTTGTTGATGCTGCGTTGCTGTATTTATGATTATTGTTGTCATTGTTGTGCATGGATCTTATATGAATGGTTGAGTCATATAAATTACATGTTAAGGCCACTAGAACAGAACTATTGTTTATTGTTTAGTATTTTATTGTTTTATATATTTCAGATCCTTCGATTGAGATTCACTCTGGGATACCAGTTATTTCTTCTGCATAATTTGATTATGAACTTCTAACCTTATTAAAAGAAGTGAACTTGGAAACTGTCTTGAATTATAAATTTATCTTGTGTATTGGTTTACAACACCCGTAACCAATGGTTACACGTCATTGTCGTCTATGCTGTCGTCCTCGTTTCTGGTTGTGTCGCCCCTTTCGATATTTCCTTCATCGTCCATATTTCCGGTAGTTTCCTTGATGTTTCCCTCGAACTGCATTTTTTCCTCTGCCCGCGTTGAGTCGTCCCTTTCTATATCTTCTTCGTCGTCCATGCTTCCGGTAGTTTCGTTGACGGGTCCCTCGTCCTGCATATTCTCCTCTGCCTGCGTTGTGTCGTCCCTTTCGATATCTTGCACATTTCCTTCTTCCCGCGTACCGTCCAAGTCCTCGTCGGTTACGTTGTGACCGATGTCGCTTTTGTTAAAACCCAAATCCCAATTTGGAGCAATGTCGTCGGCATCAATATCGGTGGCCTCTGTTCTATGTGTTTGTACTTTTGAACAAGGACTGCATACGAACTCAAGCTCGCATCCTGACTTCACAGCGGCTTTGTATTACCAGAAGAAATACATGTGCAATGACGGATTTATTGTTTATCAGATTATCCATACAATATATCGCTGGATTATAAAATAACTTGAAACGACCAGGGCCGAAACGACCAGGGGCCGAAACGTCTTGGGGGCGAAACATCCGAGGACCCTTTTCATGTATGACGTACCCTGTCAAAAGTACAGATACGCCAACAGCTAAAAATATATATCACAGCGGTGACAAAATTGTTACCGCGGTAACATTTTTGTCACTGCGGTAATAAATTTATCACTGCGTGTTGTGATACTTTGTTTGACCCAAACAGTTTGATAAGAGTTAAATCGAACTAACCAATGAAACAACGTCTTGAAAAACGGCAAATCGGCGAATATTTACTGCGAAGTTTTCAAGATGTCTGCCTCCATGGATACTGAAAAAAACATTTCAGATCATGAGTTTGGTAATTTTAATCTTCGGACACAAGGATGACGACAATTAAGGTATACTTACATAATCATTCATCGATTAACATTCCTACATAAAGTTTATAAGAAAGTGTGTCGAATTTACGTTATGATATTGTTTATTATGTATCACGATATCGACAAATAAAGTCTTTATTGTAAATAAACTTGTTTATACTGGTTAAATTATATGCTAGATTAAGTACTAGATCTGCGTTTACCCTTTGTTATGGTTATGATAATAATTGATGGCCGCGATACAATTCATTTTGGAAACAATAGTTACAACCAGGTGATTTATCATACATGTACCATTGTCAAAATTAAGTTAAATCATGTTGACATTGGTGGGGTATCATGTACATGTAAATTCATTGGGCCCAAACTGCAGAAAACAAATTCAAGCAAACAACTGTACGGTTTAAATTGAAAATTAAAAAAAAAATGTGCAGATGAAAGACTGTCAGTCAGCCTGACAAGAATTTTTTTAAAACCTATTTATTTAAGCTCGATTGCATAGAAAGCCTAAAAGTAAGGAATATTTGAAACACTCTCGAGTCTGTTTCCTGGGTTTCAATGGGGGAGATCTAAAATACACTCCCACAGAGGGGTTCCAACCCTTGACCTCATAATGGACACCATATCCACTACGTCACGGCGACAAGAACATTTGATACCACTACCAGTTTTTATATCCAGGGCCCTCAATCCGTTTTAGGGGAAGCGGGTCGCTACCCTCATGAGGGGGAATTTTCGCGGCGTTTCCCTTTTTGAGGGATTTTCTTACAACTCTCTAATTATTACATATGTACATGTTTGCACTATATTCATTTCTTTTTTCATAATTAAGTATGTTTATCAAGATTAAATTGAAATAGAATTGAGATATAATAATCATGAGACACATCTTTAAAATATATTTTTTTAATCAGGGGGAATTCCCCCCCCCCATCAAAAGGGGAAAAAATACTTTTCAGGTGGGGAACTGCGGCCGAAATTCGGCCGCAGATTTGATAGATTGAGAGCCCTGAATTATCATTTATTCAAATTATGCCTTTATTTATAACGGGGTATGGCAAGGATCCATCTTCAACAACACTATTCAACTGTAAAATACATTGCATCAACACTGTTTCCTGTTACTGTAGATTTTGACAATTTAGATGCGTTTGTTTAGTCGGAGTCAAAATTCTGTCAGACTGTTTTAAATTTTGCAAACAATGTTGCAGGATACGTTAATGCAATTTTTTTATGTTCCTTACAAACTTAATGAGTCTCTTGTTGACAATTTACCTTTAAGGATTACATGTATAGTCACTAGGGCTGTCACGATTCACCGGTATACCGGTATATCGCGGTGCATGTCGTGAAAAAAATCGCACCGCGGTACGGCGTTGCCGCACCGGTTTTTTTAATATTATAATATTAGCACAGATATAAATACATTACATAATTATTTTGATATAGATATCGTTTTGAAAAATGTAGAAGCGGTTCAAAAGGGCTAAATAAATAATCCGTTAATATCCAGGTCAAGCAAGCGCTTCCACTTGTAGATGTTTAACTTTCACGTTTAAAATACGGCGATGTATGGGTCCGTACCTTTTTTGGAATTAGTGACAGATTTCCTTCGCAAATAAGTTCATAATTATCCAAAAGATGTTTATTCTTTTTCTTATTTTCTTTCTTTAGTATATCGATCGTTCAAAGCATGGCACTTCCGAATCATGTTATCTTAAGATTCTGAATAAGTCGAGGAAGAGTCAGAACGCTACGGATTTTCAATACTGGGCCCGCTGACTCCCCATTTTGAACATGCCCTTGAAGCGTTCGATTTACACAGATCGTAGTCACAGCTATTGTAAACAACATGGCGGACATTTTAGAAAAAGACGCGAACAATAACATTATAACAATGACTACTTCTATCAAGTTTATTACAGTTTCTTTTACAGTTTCTAGTCATACTATGATACCAGTGTTTTCTGATTATTGAGTTTAATAAAGTTTGTAAAACTTGTTATTCTGCTGTTTTCTTCACAGATACATATTCTGTAAAATATCGCGGTACGTACCGCGATACAGTGTTGCCATACCACGATATACCGCGGTACACTCACGGCGTATCGTGACAGCCCTAATAGTCACTAAGTGTTTGTGTTCATATCACTTTATCATATATGGTAATCATTATCTTGAAAATATTTGGACTACATGAATTCTTTTCTTATCGTGACAATAGTAGTTAAACACTGCATTGTAATGTTCATTGTACTAGTGCGTCTACAATTTACATTTTAGAATTACATGTGTAGTAACTAAGTGTTTGTTTTCATAGCTCATTATTGTAAACGGTACTCATTATCTTGATAATATTTGGACTAAATTAATTGAGACAATAGTGGTTAAAAACTGCACAATAATGTTAATTTTACTAGTGCGTACAAAATGTGTTTGTTTTCACTAATATTGCAAAACAAATATTTCAATATGATTTAGAGTAGGTAGGTTGGCATTTCCTTTTTTAAATGATTTTTATTTTATACACAAGCTATTCCTACTGAAACAAAGATATCCAGAGACAAAAATCTCCCAATTGCCTATACATGTATAACATTCTTTCCATATACTAAGAAGTTGGCCAAATTATGTTTTTGAGATATGATAAAATGCAAAAAAGAAATAAAAAAACAAGTTTATTTCAAACGGCAATAAAATGCTTAGGGTCTGCTCCGCACACAAAAAGGGTCCGTCGGCTTTTGAAAACAATTTTTTTTCTCGGCCTAGTTGTTCCTGTTGTGGATTACCCAGTTGCTGCCTGTTTCGAGTTTTATTTGTTATCCCAAAGCCCTGCTTTAAATCTGTGTGGGACTATGTTTTAACATTGAAACTTGAAACTTGCTAATTTGATGAAACACCTATTTATATAATTATACTCAATGGCTAGTTCTTCTTGAATGCTCTGAGCTTTAATGAGTACATACGTACAGCTCAAAGTTCTTCTTTGTAAAATTAAAATCAATGTAAAAAAATAATGTCACACATATGTTCATAAAATCGAGTTAAATCAACCTAATACATTGTTACAAACACAATACCTGTTACAATCGACATCAATTTGCGTCTACTGTGTTGAGAAATGCTCAAAACATAAAATTGATATCAAATTGTTTATGGCGGAAGTTGTTATTGTCGATTAGAGCAAAGGGAAAGAAAGGGTTACACTGCACAAATTGTTTTCACAGTGGTATCTGACGATCTGGTCTTATGGTAGCAGTTGAAATTGTATTGTGTATAACATTGTAGTTTAAATCAGGACACATTCTTATGACTGTAATTTCGCTGCGATCGGATAAGTGGCATGTTCCGTTAGTAAGTTGAATAATATCGGGCGTATGTTTGCATTGTAAACAAGTTGTTATTAAAATAAAAATACTATGTGGTGTTGGTGTAACTTTTACTATTTTACTAAGTGAATGAGGGTTGAAATGCTATGAAACACTTTCTGCACCAATTAAAATATTTATTGAACATATTCCATATTTGTTTTCGGCTATGGCTATTTGGCTAGATTATTTAATATACATGTATACATAGAAAATATTGCAGCACACACACACACACACACACACACACACACACACACACACACACACACACACACACACACACACACACACACACACACACACACACACACACACACACACACACACACACACACACACACACACACACACACACACACACACACACACACACACACACACACACACACACACACACACACACACACACACACACACACACACACACACACACACACACACACACACACACACATACACACACACACACACACACACACATACACACACACACACACACACACACACACACACACACACACACACACACACACACACACACACACACACACACACACACACACACACACACACACACACACACACACACACACACACACACACACACACACACACACACACACACACACACACACACACACACACACACACACACACACACACACACACACACGCACACACGCACACACACACACAAAGTATAAAGAAATGGAAAAAAGAAACACCATAAAAGAAACTAAACAAACAAAACAAGAAAGAACAAAGAAATGAATATGCATTGTTATAATGAAATATAAACACATACAGCTAAAAGATTTACAGAAAGCGGAAACCTAAGCACAATCGAGGGACACCACACATAATCAATTGGTCACTGTCGGCTCAGGAACTACTTTAAAGTACCCCGTGTACCCTTAGGTAAACTAAATGTTCCCCGGGTACGAATAATACGTTTAAAGGCACCCGGCAATATGACGGGGTTCTTTTAGTATATTTTCCGTACACCGGGAACAGTGTAGTAAACTTAAAAGTACCTGGGATACCATATACACACATACAGCTGATAAATTTACATATATTTCCCTGTGTGTGATCGTGCTTATTGAAAGCGAAAGCCTAACCACGATCGAGGGACACCACACATAATTTACGCTCAATTGGTCATTGTTGGCTCAGGTACTACTTAAAAGTACCCCAAGTACTCAGAAGTATTCTACAATGTACCCCGGATACGGAAAATACGCACCCGGTCATACTCCGGAATACTTTTTAAAACCGGTATATATTTTCTGTACCCCACATACTTTGCAGTATATTTTTTAATTACAACGGGTACTTGAAGTAGTATCTGAGCCGACAATAACCAATCGAGCATAATTTACTATTGTTTAATTAAATCATTTTATATTTCGAGTCCGCATTGAAGACGTACATAAAGTTGAAAGGCGGTAATGCATGTGTTCATTTGTTTACCATATGAGTGTTTTGGTATATGCATGTATGGAAATACCTGAATTGTGTATGATCAATCTAGTAGGAGAATTAATTGAGACTTGCAATTACACCATATGGTAAACGTCGAACGCTACACTATGGTATTACGACCGATGTCCTCCTATCTAAACGTTCTGATAAAAGTTTAATTTTTTCTAAGTACGGGATTTTTTTCACCACGACGTCCTTAAGTTTGCTCATGCCTTGGTGGCACCTTTGCCCAAGGTCCTCACAGAGACGCTCTTTCATTAAGATGTTAACGAGCATCTTCATGTCCTCGTCTCGTCTCGTGTTCCATGCTTCAACCACCGACTTATCAAAGAATCGAATCCTGAACGAGTTTTCCGGGGATGGAAGTGTGAAGATCGTGGTGGCGACTGTGGCCTTTGGATTGGGGGTAAGTTACTGGACAATTAATAATGTGACCAACTACTCGAGCTTTCTGTAAATAGATTGACAAAACGTGTTTGTTTGATCTAGATATTACGGCATGGAGATGTGGTACATTGAATACATGAACCTTGTTGATAATCGAAGTCTCTTCATTTATCGAATTAAATATAAAGTTATTGATTAATTGATTGAGTACAGAGCGATTAATTCATGGCGTACAGGGCCATGCGTATGTATGGATTGGTGAACTTATTATGTGTCGATAACGTGGGCATTATGTTCCATGTTGAAAATACAAATCTAACATCTGGTCATTTACAGATTGACATTGCGGATGTTCGTCTAGTCGTCCACTGGGGTGCACCAAGAAATCCTTTGTCATACTGGCAGGAGGTGGGGAGGGCAGGCCGGGATGGGAAACCGTCCCTTGCAGTTGTCTATCCCTACGGTCGTTCGTTAGTGGGAGACAGTGGACTGAGAGAGACGTTTGAGTGCTTGAGGCTGTCAGTATTAAAGACTTTGTTAACTAAAGAGATGGGTGAAAGTGAGTTATGCGTTAGGGAAGGTTTCGTTTTAAAGAATTGTTCTGAATGTGAGTGTGATCTTTGTCAGTGTTGTTCGAGGTGCTGTGCAAAATGCGGATGTGTTGGTGTGATAGGTGTTTTGGAGAGATTTTTCATTTGATAATTGTCACTGATGAGAATGTAATGATTAACAGACAAGAATAACAAGCGAAGAATATATATGTACTGGCATTTCCCCAGAACTTTGGTCAGGCACAGCGGCAGGCGGTTGGTGTCGATTTCTTTATATACTGTCTAAATGTTATAAATCAAAATCCACACTACTTTGGAGCTACTAAACACAAAATTTTATAATATTTATGTATTTGTCCTCAGTTCATTTCAGTCATGTCAAATATTATAATATTAAATAACAACCAAAATAAACAGAAAGCAAAAAAATGATTGAAAAACATTCTGTGACCAATGGAAAATCTTGCTTCCAATTTCTTGTCGTTTATTAGATTGTATTCTGTCATGCACAGAGACTAAAGAAAAATGTGTTTTAGGTATTTAGCGAATTCCGTAAATATAAAAGAAACTATATATATGTATATATTGTATCTGAATATATTAAATGTTGGTACTGTGAAGTTATAGTCGCCGTTAAGAAAATAGTGTGAACAAATTTTAAATGGTCGGGAACAATCAAATAAGACGTTTGATTCCAATTAATTGTATTCATAACTTAAATTACGCACAACCGCAACACACATCAGTTATGGTTTATTTTTGAAGCAAGTTCTTTATACTTGTTTATTTTCTGCAATAGTCGTTAACAATTAAAATATTTAAAAGATCGCCGTGGCGTAGTGGATATGGTGTCCGCCTAGCGATCGGGAAGTCACGGGTTAAAACCTCACTGTGAGCGTTCCTTCGATCTCCCCCAAAAGACACCAAGTACTGGTTCTAGTCCCAGGAAACAGATTCGAGAGCGTTTATAAAAGCATACGGCTTTCGATGCAATCGAGCTAAAATAAATAGGTTTAAACTAATTAAAATTAAACAAACAAACAATTTGAGCATATCTTTAATTGCTCTACCTCCACATGTACCGGTAATAATAGATCATTATCGACCATTATTATGATATAACGACCATAATCGATCCCCATTAACGACCCGTAGATCGTTCATACGTGTTACCTATGCCCCTTATGCACACACCGCTGATAAGAGCGCTAATAAGAGCGTGCATGTTTTGATTGAACGTTGGCCGAATGTAGACAGCATCGGATTAAAGCTTGCAAGCTCTTGTGAAAATGTCAAGCGCACGTATTTTAGTCCGCTGGGCTAAAATCGCCTGGGGAAATCCCTGATTATATGTATCTATACATATGAATATATGGTGTTCGAATATATGTATGAATACTAGTTACACTTTGAACAGGTTGTTTTATATAAATCATTGTTCTTAAATCATGCTCCAGTGTTTTACTTATTGTTATAATGTATAATAATGTCTATCTCAGAAGTCAATGAATTACACTCAATATCAATATTAAAGTGATAAGTCTTATGTTACTAAGAAGTGAATTTTTAATTTATGTCTTACCTTACTTATGTCTTAAAGTATCTGATGAATAAGTCATTATCAATTGAAAGTCATACAACTTATGTTACTTATCAGTGATTACTTTTTGTAACTTCTATCAATTCCTAGTTTTCATAATTCTTATAATCCATGCACTACACTTTTGTTATTTTCTATTTTGTTTATGGCTAAAAGCAATTGTATGCTTTAGAGCTAATAAATGTTGCTGCTGTAGATGCTGTTGTGTTATAATTCCCTTACGGCAGATCTAAGGGTCATCGTTCCTTTTGTTTCTTCCTAATGTCTGTTGTCTGAGCGCTATTCATATACAATTAACATAAGTATTAATTAAAATTTGAACAAATTATATATAAAATTTCTGTCCATTTAAAACAAATATTTAATATTTGAAAATAACCTTTCTTAAAAACATAAATTGTATGTTCGGAGAAAAGCATAGGTAAACCGTTTATTGGTACATGTTGTAAACACACCGCATGCGTTCCTTTAATTTTTCTTTTGGTTAATAAAAACTGTTCGATATGCAAACAAGTTGACATTTACATTAATGCTTGACGTGTTTGAAACTTTGATAAAAATCTTTCTTCTGCGAGCACACCACATCATGTAAGTTATCTTAATTTGCTCATTATAGATATATTGACGATCTATTTGTGTTAATTCATGCCAGAAAATAGTTTATGTTGCTAATTTTACCAATAAATCTCCGCCTGAAATCCCGGCGGAGATTTTGCTATGGTAAATGGCGAAACCAGTTGCAACTCCCAGACCCGGAGGGTCAATAGCTGGGAGTTGGATTATTGCAACTAACTCAATGGCGTTGTACAAAACATATTTATGTACATTCAATTGATAAAATATATGAGTGATTGATACTATTATGCAGCATTAATTAAAGGATTAATAATCTAAAATTGTGTAATAAAAATAAAAATGCCGTACGAAACTGAAGCAATTAAATAATACCGGCTACAATATTAAAACACAGTAAAAATAAAATAGTATGTAATAAATTGATATAACTAGGCTTAAAACAATAATTATAATGATATTATGAGCAAATTTTTGGCAACATAAAGACACTGTATTTAATTAACTTTAAATAAACATTAACAGAAACATTAGCTTTAATTAATAGTAAAACAGTATAGCTTTAATTAGGACATTCCAATTTCTATTAGGCAGTTTATGTCTGTATTTTTTCAGAGATATAAGACATGGTGTTCAAATTGAGTATGCATGTTAACTATAACCAGGGGAAGCATATTTCCAAATGGCTATTTGCAAAAGAATTAACAATTTCTACTTTCCGACTTTGAGTTTACTCTAAAGTATCTTATTAGTTTAGGTTATATTATCTTTTTTTGTATTTATCCATTCAGTCATTTTATCTCAATAAGATTGTCACATTTTAAACAACTCTCTTTTATACATTGTTCTGGTGGACTGTATTACTGACACTCAAAATAGTGTAAAATGTTGTAAATTGTAATAAAACATTTCAACAAACAATTGTAAAACAGTTGTTAACAATCATGTTCAACTAAATTTGTTTTAATACATTTAAACATTTGTAATGGTATAATAGAGAGTCCTTAACACTTGTCAAATTATATTTTCAGAGTCCATCAAAGGTTGTGAAATCAAGGATATTCTATTGGAAGGAAAGACATGAATGCATTCAAGTTTCCTGTGAGCAATATGATTTCCTGACTTTGCCCAACAATATAAAACAAGAGAGTTAAACACTTGAAACTTGAAACGATGTGCTCCTAGAACCTGAAATGGCAACTCCAGCTCTCTGCAAAAGCATCATCTGGGCCCGTATTCACCAAACAATTCTTAGACTTAAGTCTAAGAATAAAGAAAATTCTTTAAATTAGAATATTCAAGAATTTCTTTAATTTTTGGTCAAACTCTCCAGTAAACATCTCTTTCTATATTATTCTTCATAAGAACATTTTGTTAATGACATAATCACAAGTGGAGGCCTGTATATATTCAAACACTAAACACATTTTTCTTGGTTGAAAGTCTATTCTGTATTCTTAAGTCTAAGAATCGGGTGGTGAATACGGGCCCTGGAATCCAACTATGTACAATCAAAATATTAATGTGTGTCTAAATTTTGTCTTTTTAGAGCCCTGACGGGTCTTGAGATATCAGATGTTTAAAAATTCATTGTATTTGTGCTGCTAGTTTTAAGAACTGGTTATAAAGCTTATGTATGAGGAACCGTTTACTGCCTGGTTAGCTGCAGTAGAGCACTCATAGGCATTGGGGGATCTGTGGAATCCCTTTGTGGCTTGCAAATTTCAACCTGTTTTCAAAAAATGCTTAGTTGGTCAGTGTGTTAATATTTCAATTTTCAGGTCTGGTTTAAAGAAAGTTATTTAAAGGCAATGTGCAAGGTTTTGCTTAATAATAACATGTACACAGGAAAAAAAAGCTTAATACATGTATTAGATATTTTGTAATAATCAGTTTGTGGTCCGTTCATAGCTAAACATGAACATTGATATTGTTAACTTTTATTAGTACTATATACATATAATAAATGAAAGGTTGTATCTTGCATCTTCTAATCCTTAAAGTGGCACGGTGGCCTAGTGTGTGTGTTGTTTATCTATGAAATTAATACATGTATACTTATATCTAGGCTACATTATGATGTACTACTCAAAGAACAGTATGTTTAAAATGCAGGTTTATACTAATTTAAATACAGGTACAAATTAATCCTGTAATGTATATAGCAGAATGTCCCTTATTTTCACTGTTATCTTTTAAAACTGTTCAGGTACACTTCACCTGCATATAACTAGTTCAGATATATATGTCCCATAGAGCAAAACAATTGTCACTAAATCATTGTATAATCGTTATTGGCAGTTCACTTCTGTAGTTTCTGAAATGAAAAATTGTTGTTACCTACCTTCACTCTTAATTTAGTTTCATTAGAATGCTTAATTTCAGTTCTTTTCTTTATTAGTTGTTAGTAGTGGGCTCTGTGATCTGATAAGTTCCTAAATTGAACACATGTTTAAACGTCGGTTGTTAAATTGTATAACATGTTAATGCATAATTGTACCATAACATGAAATTGTATTTTTTGCTTTGTACATTGTTTGAAATGTTACCATGTTGTTTCTAATAAATGTTTTTTTAAAATTCACCATCTAGTCCTATTTGCAAAAAAGTGAACCATTTAAATATTGTATTTAAAGTATATACCCGTTAGCCTTACTTAAGTCGTTAACATTTCGTAGGCATTTGTTATCCCCAGTAATGGGCGGAGGGATATTGTTTTGGCGCTGTCTGTCCGTCCTTCCGTCCGTCCGGCACTTTTGTGTCCAGAGCCATATCTTGTAAGTGCTTTAGCGGATTTCATTGAAACTTGGTATGAGTATAGTATATGGATAAGAGGATGATGTCCACCATCTGTTAATAACAGAGTTATGGTCCTTTGTATCTTGAAAAAAATGCTTTTTAATATAAGCTTAGAGCTTTATCTTCACTAACACATGAGCCAGAGCCATGAAACTTGCCATAGTTGTTCTCAATCATCTAGGGGTGCTTCACATTCAACATTCATAATTCTAGGGGCTAAGGTTATGGCCCTTTGTATCTTGAAAAAAATGCTTTTTGATAGAAGCTAAGAGCTTTATCTTCATTAACTTATGAGCCAGAGCCATGCAACTTTCTATAGTTATTTCAATCATCTGGGGTTGTTTCACATTCAACACCCATAATCCTAGGGGCTAAGTTCAGGTCACACATTGAGGTCAAAGGTCACAAATTTGATGAATAATTCATTATTTGGTAATTCCTTTACTATGCATCAATGAATTCTGTTATAACTGCCACAATTGTTCTCCATTATCTAGCTGAGTTTCAAATATAAGATCCAGGTTGCTAGGGTCATGGTCAAAGTCACACACAAAGGTCAAAATCTCACATTTTGATCATATATATATATATATATATATATATATATATATATGTGTGTGTGTGTGTGTGTGTGTATTAAAACTCAGACCCCACATGGATCGCAACCGTCAATATTTTCTACACCGAAGTACCATTAAAAGACCAGTATTGTTAGTGAGTATGCACATTAAGATCTTATGCTGAATGTTCAGTTGGTGTATGAATGCTATTCCAACCACTATTTCACTTTTAAAATATGTAACCTTCAAATGCGAGTCCGCATGCAAAGCTGTATTGTATTTATTAAATTTAGAATTTCTAAATTTTGGATATTATTAGCAGCATTCTCAACATTTCTTACACAAATTTTATTCTGTGAATAAGACGTGTATAGTATAGTGCAGGTTATAATCTGTTTTTAAAACTATTATATCTAAACATGTAATATACTTTTCTATTATTGCATAAATATAGTCATGTATTAGTTTTAATACATTTTAAAAGTACATAGGTGAGACTGTATCAATTTACTGATGTTTTTATCAGTGTAAATAATGAATAACATGTATGTACAATAAGGTCCCTTAAATGTCTTTTGTTGAACGGTCATATAGAATGTACACACATGCATATATAATATTTTACCTTTACGTGTACTACGATTTGCTTGTGCCTGCGAACAATTTTCCGGGAACAACGTTTTATGCCCCCAAAGGGCGGCATATAGTGATCGCACTGTCCGTCTGTCCGTCCGTCACACTTAGCGTTTAGGTTTCGAAAAATATTCATTTTAACTTTTAATTGGCTTAAGATGTAACATTCTTAGTTGGTATGCATGTGTGTACGGACAATGCCTTTCCATACGCACACACATTTTGACCCCTTGAATTTAGTGTCCGCGTTTAGGTTTTGAAAACTGCGTTTAGGTTTCGAAAAATGCTCATAATTTCTATCAAAGCGTTTATCGTGGGCATATGTCTTCCTATGGAGACAGCGCTTGTTATAAGTATTAAAATGCACCTTTTAACAAAATATTTAAACAAAAAGGCATGTGTTTTGAGAAATCAATAAATAATTTTATTGAAATGGATAAATTTATTTAGACATTAAAATACCGTCCAAGCCGTCGATATGCCCCGTTTACAATGCGATATATGTATCACCATTGTTGTACACTTCAAGGGACGATTAAAATCCTCACAGAAAAAATACTAGCAACGTTATTGAGGTATAAAAATATGTTTTTAGTCACAAATATTTCGGAGGCCTTAGATAATTTACAATTATTAACAGCGCTAAGCTATGGCAGGCGGTTCGACGTAAAATCCCAAGATTAGGTTGTCGCTTGAAGATTGCATATGGCTTCCAGAACCCAAGTGTTTATTCGATATCTTAGGTTTTCACCAGAACCCAAGTAATAATAAAATGTGCATCAAACGGCCATAGCCTAGGTTCTTATTTGAAAACGAAGGTTTCGACATACGTTAAAAACACGGGTCCGGCAATGTGCTTATGCCTACTTTCGAGAATCATCGTGAAATTATGGACGTACTTAACGAACAAACATGCCTAAGCTTATTGAATTAGAGAAAAAAAACGGAAAAATTAAATGTTCATGCATATGGCAATGTAAAATCACGTCCGTACACTTAACATCATTAACTTAGGAAAGGAAACAACGAAATACAAAGTTTGGTATGATATACATGTGTCATTAAAGATCAGGGTGTAATTAAAGAGCATGTCAAGTTTTGAATATATATATGCTGAAACATTTTGTTATAATACACACATGTTTTACTGTAACATAACTTTTTTTTACGATAAGTGGTACAGAAACTACACGCCGAATATCTTTATAAAGATATTTCTTGTTTTTGTTAATGACTAACCATAATTTTTGTACAGTAATTTATCATCAATAACAAAAGAAACTCTATGGATATATTTTAATATACTAGTATGCTACTAATACATGTATGCAGAGCTCCAGATCAGACGCTTAAAGTCGTACAAAATGAAAAAAAGGTTTAGTAACAAACTTACATTATGTGCGTACGGTAACACATTGAACAAATAAAATAAGAATTCAAAATTTGCGATCATGCGTAAAACTCAGAATCAATGCATATATTGTAAAAATTTGATCAATGAGTTCTCACTCGTCTAGGCCTACATTAAAATTATGACATCAACAGCACTTTGACGTTATTATGAATTACAGACCATCTTTTAAACAGTAAAAGTCAAACGTTTTCCATTATCTGGTCCTTTTTTCGCAAATAGTCTGCTGTAACCCGGATATTGTCATGAGCTCTTCTTAGACTATAAACCTAAATGCTGATGTGCCGAAAATTATACTTACCGGTAAAAACGAATTAATAATACACTGTAAGGCTGGATTTATTACTAGAGTGTTAACCAAGATTTTGCTGAAAATGTTATCTGGAACTCTGTATGTATGTTGAGAGGAATGCCATTACATAATTTCAAATTTACTAGAGTACACTTATATTGCACCACATAAAAGGCTATAAAACTATAATATTGAAATGCACATATAAACTTTAATATAGATGGGTAGGCATTTCGTGTCAATCTCATTCACATATGAAAGAGCAGTCGGTCATTTGGAAGTCATGCTATGCTGCTTAAAGTACATATAGATGCATAACTTAATTTAGATTAAGGAAACTAATTAACTAGGTATTTGCCGAGATTCATAAGAGTCAAATATATACGAGAAGTAAGAGCGTAATCGTGCGCAGCGAGAATTGACATATAGAATTGAACCTCTTATTTCTTTCTTTCGAATAGTTTCGAATAGTTTCATGTCTACGAACTTATATGCAATACGCCCGGTGTTTTTTATATGCGGATTAATACTCCGTTATAGATCCATAATTAATAAACGCATCAATATTTTCAAAAATAAACACTGGATTAATGTTCATCGACATTTTTCATACAGTTTTGATATAAACATTATAGAGCTGAACAAAAAAACACATTAAGCCCTGTTTTCCCGGCACACGCGCTGTACATATACCTTTAAAAAACGCTATACCCATTCGAGTACTTGTGCACTTAATTGATTGTAAACAATGACGGTTGAAATCCGTGCGTGGGAATTTTTCTAGTAACCAAGAGCGACGTCAACGTTCATGAAGCGTTTCATTCATAAATATATGCGTCGGATGTCAAAACCAGCACCACCAACACATCGGCTCCGTTATGTCCTGAATAAAATACATGTATATTTTCTTGAGTACCAACTGCAACTTACAAACATCAAAAACATTCACGGCAGTAAATTTTTTTGTGCAGGCCTACTGGTCTTAATGGCAATTATAAACGCATTTAGTTTAAGGTTCATGTAGAGGCTTCAGTTGGAAAAATGTGGGACCCCTAGCATGAAACTCAAATTTGACTAAACGAAGAGTGCGACATTGAAAATGTTTACATATTTGCTTAAGGTTCATGTAGAGGTTTCATTTTGAAAAATGTGGGACCCCAAGCATTGAACTCAAATTTGACTAAAGGAAGAGTGCCACATTGAAAATGTATACATATATGCTTTAAAGGATGTTTTTCCTTCAAACTGCTACCAATTTTGTACATCAACGTATCATACCATCCACAAAATCAATCAAAATACAAAGCGATTTTAACACTAAAATATACATTATTTTCAAAAATCTGAATCATGTTTATTCCACGTATTTCGGCGGAAAATTATATAACTAGTGAATAATATCGACATTGACGAAGGCAAGTTACGCTTAAATAGTAAAAAAAGTTTACATATCTAGAAATATCAAAACTCGAACACATGTCATTTCATCACCATGGGGGCAGCCATTTGTAAATTCATAACATAGAAAGAAACATGCTAAAAACTAACTCATCGCCTAATTGACATTCCAAACGGTTGACGATGACAAATGCATTGGATTGTAATCTTTCCGTTGATGTTTGCAAACTGCACGATCAGACCTCATAAACACTCAAAAGAATAACTATGTAAGAAGCATTTCACCAATGTTTACAATTGTTGTCGAATCACCATACTTTATTATTGCGCATAAAATAGTACGCTTACAGACTGACAGAAAGATCGATACGTAACTCCGTTAAATTCATCACGGTATACTATTCTATTGATAATATATAATAACACATCGCTTTAACAATCTAAAAGGAGAAATAATTCTTTTAAACAAAGTTTTTAATAACGAAAGTGAAAACAACGGAAGTTAGATGGATATTCTGTGAGATGCACTTCGGCTCCAGAAAAACCAATACAAATAAACTAAAAAAGACGTGTGGGTGACAATTTTCAGCTGAAAAAATATTTGAAATAGGGTAAGTGATGATATCTCTACGTGGTCATTTCTGTTATTGAGTGCGATCTCTTGCTGATTAATGTTAATAGTTGTTTTACTAGTTGCGAACCAACTGTCAAAATATGTTTGTGTTTTCTCAGGTATGTGTTTACACATACCCGGTTTTCTCACTATTGCACGTGGTTTCGACCGATTTGTTTTGCACGTTTTCCTACGGAGCACAGCGATGGCCACGCTTTCAAAATGGGTAGAAGTAATCGAAATATAAAATCAATCGGTTTGCCAATTTCTTTATAATTCTTTACAATTTTATATGTCGTCTGCAATCTATTTCAATTTTAGATGGTTTAAATTTGCAATTTGGTTGAGAGGTAAATAACAAAATTGTTAAGCCTTTGAAGAAGAATTGTGACTTACTATCCACCATACCTGGATTTTAAAAAAGTAGTTACGTTTTAGTTATTTTTAGAACTTTGTTTAGGAAATTTATCCAAAATAGGCAGTTGAATAAAAACTCATTTGTTGTTTTATGACAATAATTTTCTGTGAAATGTTGCTAACTTGACCTTGTATATGTATATAGCTTTGTATTTATTCAACTTAAGGTAGTGCATATCCTTCCTAACTTTAGATTGAGATTTTGTAAATTAGTGTAAAAATGTATTGGTTTTAAACCAAAATATGAATAAAGCACACAAATATTGAATGTCAAAAATGTGTTTATGTTATTCTATCCGTCTTTAGCTTTAAAATGATATATAGTTTGACCATATTGTACCACATTGAATGAAGAAAAACCAAAGCGAATTTTTAATGAATTTTATCCCCCCCATGAACCTTAAAAGGGTGGTTTTCCTTCAAACTGCTACCAATTTTGTGCAGCAAAAACGTATACCATCGACAAAATCAATCAAAATACAAAGCGATTTTAACGCAAAAATAGAAATTATTTTCAAAAATCTGAATGATGTTTATTCAACGTATTTCGGCGTAAAATTATATAACTAGTTAATAATATCGACATTGATGAGGGCAAGTTACGCTTAAATAATGACTCTTAATGGAGATTATTAAACAAAGGGAACTAACTCAGCTTTTTCAGTAAAGTAGTCAAAATGGATCGTATGTTTTCTCTTTTTTCATTTATTCAACATACGGAAAATAAACGTGCGCCAACTGCTGTCATAATTTTGTCAATTGCATTCTGCTTAGTAACATTATGTTTACTGTCTGTTGCTAACTGCCGTTGTTAATGACGCTTAGTGGCATAACCGATTATGACTGGTTACAGGAATAATGAACACACACACATTGGATTGTCACCAAGCATGTTGCAACAATCATCAAGTATAACCGAAAAGACAAGCAGGTTCGAATTTTCATGAAGCATATAGAATAAACATCAGGAATAATGTATATATTCACCATCAATGATGTAATGCTGCAACAATCATCAAGTATAAACGAATAGACAACCGGCATGTTTGGAATTGTTATGAAGCATATTACAATTAACATCAGTCATAATGTAAATATTCACCACGAATGATTTTTACCGAAATACCGTTCCATATATACTCATGAAAAGGAATATAACACAATTTGAGCTAATCTTGCGGAAATGGAAATACGTTATCTACGCTAATTAACAAGATGTTGAATTCATTGTTTTGTACTATTTCAAAAAATGAAAATTATTGTTTATTAATTTGATAAAACTGGGCATAATGCATGTGCGTAAAGTGCCATCACAGGCTTATCAGGGACGACACTTTCCGCCTACATTGGATTTTTGCTAAGAAGAGACTTCATTAAAACGAAAAATGTGATACAAGCGGAAAGTGTCGTCACTGATTAGCCTGTGTGCACTGCACAGGCTAAACCGGGACTACACTTTAAGCACAAGCATTATGCCCAGTTTTCTCATAACGCGATTATTTAAGTACAGCGCTTGATTATTTGATGTTAATATTCGCGATAAAGGATAATCAAGTGCATGAGAAACGTTTTCTGACGAACATATCTAATCCTTATTGGTATTCTTAATATTGGGCGCACATCAGAGCGGTAATGATGTGAGCCGCGCTCTGCGAAAACTGGGCATAATTCATGTGTTGAAAGCGTCGTTCCAGCTTAGAGTTAACTGGGCATAATTCATGTGTTGAAAGCGTCGTTCCAGCTTAGAGTGTGCAAACCACATAGACTTATCAGCCACTTTCCGCCTAAACTGGATTTGTAATATAAAGATACTTTTTTACCACGAAAAATACCATTAACGCTATATGTATCGTATCTGATTAGCATGTGTGCGTACTGCACATGATAATATTGAAGGACGCCTCACACACATACATTAATTCCTGATTTCCCAGAACGCGTCTCGATATATATCTAGCTGTTTCGGAATGTAGCCGCCAGTGTCAAACCGCGCCTACATTCGTTATCCTGCTCCAAAGATAAACGTCATAGCCCCCGTACATAAAGACGATTATATTTTGCGTTTGTGTAGAGTATCATAATGCAGTTAGCGGTCACTGCGTATTTTGCACTGGAACACCTACCCAGAGTGTTATATCATACGTTTGTTTAACGAATTGTATTACGTTTAGCAGTCATCGTGTAAGATGCACTGACATACATACCGTGACTGCTATATTTTACGTGTGTTTCATGCAAACAAATGCAAATACAAGTCATCCCGCATTATGACTATTAACACCTTCGTGACTATGTGAATATGAATGATAAAGTATAGTTCGCCAATATTAACGTGGCACTGACCTTTATGTTTGACAATATTTAGGTACCGATATTGAAGTGAGTTTAATCTGTTGAAGAGTACCTGAGTGAGTGCTCTGTAACGGTCTCACTAAACGAATGCAAAACGCACAAGACTACAACCAAATGAAATATTGACCACGATCAATGAGTACAATGTTGAATAGATGGATTGTTGTAATTGTTTGATTGTATTTTTGTTGGACCTTTTTGTGTTACTTTTCATTTTCATAGAATACAGCGTCTAAAATGTAACATTTAATATCTCATTTGTCTATATTTTAAGCGTATACTCAACCAAACCGTAAAGCGTTTAATATCTTGACTTCAGATTTCCTACTTGCCCCGTACAAATCGATAAGCAACAATAAAGAAACAAGTTGTTAAATCGGTCATTCAACAACAACAAAACAAATGTGTCCATCGTAGATATTAACTGCTTACCATGGAGTGCTCCGAGAGCCCGCAGTTGGTCGCAAAGGTCCGCAAGGCTTCGCTGTTACAGTCGTCTGGAAACCGAAGAGGTGAGTCCGTCGACCACCAGGCTAAAAATACATCCACAACGCCGGGTTTTAGCCAGTATTAAAAATGCCGGGGTTGGGGAGGGGGATTGCTGGTGAGGATGAAAAGAGGCAGTGTGACCTTATAGATGAATATTTGTCGATTTTAAACCGTTTACATTGTAATTATTTCATATAGTTGTTTACACTTATGTACACGAGAATAAATTACCTGCATGAACATTTTGTTGAATTGATACTCGTTTAATTTCTTGCAAGCGTAGAACTATTATCATATGACTCGCGTATGACATATGCCGCAAGCGTAGCTCCTGACAATACGAGTCGTGTTCTGAGAAAACTGGGCATAATGCATGTTCGTAAAGTGTCGTGCCAGATTAGCATGTGCAATCCGCACAGACTAATCAGGGACGACAGTTTCCGCTTTTATGACATTTTTTCTTTAAATGAAGTCTCTTCTGAGAATAATTCCAATTTAGGCGGAAAGTGTCGCCCCTTATTAGCCTGTGCGGACTACACATAGCCAGTGCGGACTGCACAGGATAATCTGGGACGACACTTTACGCACATGCATTACGCCCATTTTTCTCAGAACGTGACTCATAGTGTGCGAATAGAAAGGCTGGCCAGGAGCTACGCTTGCCGCGGTCCGTTCATGAGACCACGGAGCCTTGCTCGTTATACCGGACAGGTGGCTTCTAACCTAACAACGCACACTGGTCAAATATGACATAAACCCATTTTCGCATGACGTTGCTTAAATGATGCCCAGCAGTTGTTAAAGCGGAATTTTACAAATGTCGCCCCCACAATCGTTCTATCAATATTCAACTTATATAAACTTATATAACAAAAAAAGAAAATTGAGTCTTAAAAGTAGCACTAAAAGAAGCAAGAGAATAATCAGTAACAGCAGTAGTAGCAACAATAGCAGTAGCAGAAGCAGTTGCGGTTTTAGCACTAATTAAGTGAATGAATTGCAACACAAGTCTAACCTGTCACTACGGAGATCATCAGACCTATGACGAAGAGGAAAACCACAGCCTTGCTCATCTTTGTGGACTAACAGGCACGGACAGACAAGCAGTGGTTTAACTGAACATCAGTGTGATCAATTTATAAATCATTTCCTACATTTACAGCCAGTAACGGACATTCGCACTTAGGATATTACAGGAGTATGCATGTTTTGCTTTTTCAAATCCCACTATTTCTATTGACGCTAGAACGTGTCATCGATCGTGTATGATTAAAACCTACCTACATTTATGTGTTCCCCAAAATGTACAGTTTTGTGTGAAGCATTCATATCAAAATTATAATCTTTTTTAATATTCATGCAAAGTAGGAAATGTTCCATTTGGTCATTTTGTTATTTGAAAAATCAACATTTTACTGCTGTTAATGAAAACCGAATTAAAACAACGTAGGCCTTAAAATAGTTAACAAACGTAAGTGCTGTACGGCCTCATGTCTTTCGCAGGCGGCTAGATTTTTATTGAACAAGGATATAGGACTTGACCTGTTTGTCTTGATATACAAGTTCGGTGGTCTACACCGACACAACACTCGAAGCATCTAGTAGACAAGGGTCGGCGGATGTGTTTACTTTCTTTGCAAAACTAGAAATTAAATGTGCATATGCAATACAAAGAAACGTATTATTGTTCTATACCCTGTAAAAATGTAATAGTTTTAAACATTATAAATAAATTAAAATAGTAGGAACTATTCAATATTTACATAATTATATTATCAAGAAGTATATGATATTTTAGAGGTGTTGAATTGTTTTGCAAAAGCACAGAGACGTGATAGCAGATTGGTTAATGTTTGGTCCCCATATTCAAACTATCTTCATATAAGTTGCGAGCAGAAATTTCAAATTGATTTTAAATTGTATGCATCGTTACGTTTGGATGGTTAACTGTCACAGTGGACAACGCTAAATGAAAACTGTTTACATGGTAACGTTCTATTATATCAGAGAGCTCTTGATGCCAATGGAACACTCAATGGGATAGTCGTCGAAGCAGGATGCGATCTTATGCGTTAAAATTGTATTGGACATGGGTAACACTATTTGAATGCCATATGTTCATTATTTAATTTAAATCTCGATAAATATCACATACATGTTTTTTCTTTTTATAACTTTATAGTAGAAATTATACAAAAGGAGGAATCATTTTTTGAATCCAGAAACTCTATCAGGAGATAGTTGTCTTGATTTTGTGAGTCGCGTTCTGAGAAAACTGGGCTTAATGCATGTGCGTTAAGTGTCGTCCTAGATTAGCCTGTGCAGTTCGCACAGGCTAACAAGGGACGACATTTTCCGCTTAAACTTGATTTTCGACAAGGAGGGACTTCCTTGAAACTAAAAATACCTTAAAAACGGAATGTGTCGTCCCTGATTAGCCTGTGCGGACTGCACAGGCTAATCTGGGATGACACTTTACGCACATGCATTGAGCCCAGTTTTCTCAGAACACGACTCTTATTAACAACTTTCATAACATAACACGCAGCATAAAAATATACTTATTTAACAGGGCTCACCGTATTAGAACGGTCAATGCAAAGCATCGGGGATTAAAACCGGTTTGAAAATTAGCCGATCCGAATCAGGCTCCTCCTGATTTTGAATAACACACAAACAGCACACTGACAACAATTGACAAATTATGTTTGATGAACAGAGACCATTAGACCTTATGTCTGATAAACAGAGACCATTATACCCTATGTTTGATGAACAGAGACTATTAGACCTTATGTTTGATGAACAGAGACCATTAGACCTTATGTTTGATGAACAGAGACCATTTGACCTTATGTTTGATGAACAGAGACCATTAGACCTTATGTTTGATGAACAGAGACCATTAGACCTTACGTTTGATGAACAGAGACCATTTGACCTTATGTTTGATGAATATAGACCATTAGACCTTATGTTTGATGAACAGAGACCATTAGACCTTATGTTTGATGAACAGAGACCATTAGACCCTATGTCTGATGAAAAGAGACCATTAGACCTTATGTTTGATGAACAGAGACCATTAGACCTTATGTTTGATGAACAGAGACCATTAGACCTTATGTGTTTCTCCTTCTCCGGTATACGAAGCAGTCAACGCTATATCTTTTACCCCATACCCTGAGGTCTGAATTATGAATATCATATTTCGTTTTGGGGCGACTATTTGCTCGCCTGAATCCAATTTTTCACGCTATTGTTGTTCATGCTTGTACTTCCGTTGATATACGATGTCAAGGTAAGAAAGAAGTCAATCCTATTTATATAAGCCAGATTGTTGCGTTAGCCCAAGCTTGTATGTAACATTCTCTGCTATCCTGGTAGAACGAGTACCTGCTATCTACGGAGAAGATCGTCTAAAGGCTCCCTAGCTCACAAGGGATACTATGGAAAAGACGTTTAAAAACATACATGCATAAAATACAGCAGACGATTATGTGACCGCGTCTCTTAAACATAGGTTTCTTGAATCTTCATATCTTAAAAACGCAGACAATAAATATTTATTGATGTATCCGTATTATCTAGGATGTGCGTCTTGACCTTATTGATGTATCCGTATTATCTAGGATGTGCGTCTTGACCTTATTGATGTATCCGTATTATCTAGGATGTGCGTCTTGACCTTATTGATGTATCCGTATTATCTAGGATGTGCGTCTTGACCTAAGAAGTTTCTTTTCCCCGCGCATATCTGCCATGTAATGTAAAAATTTAAAAACACGTTTGTTTGAGAACATAAAAAGGCACTCCATTTAATGTCTTTACAAGCCATTATAAACCATACGGACGAAATACATAAAGAGATAAATCTATCTGGATATCAATCTAAATCCTTTTGCAATCGATTGCTTGTGAAAAAGCATTCTTCTTTTTCTAAAGTGGATGTATGTTATATTATGTCGTGTTGTCAGTTATCTTCATAAAAAAACATAGAACATTTCAAACTGTTCAATCTGATCACGTAAACAATGCTTCATGGTTGTTTAATAAAAATCAACTGATAAATATATAACAGTATTTTGACGACAGCATTTTCAAGTATCATCCGCAATATAAATTCTTAAGTTATTTTTAGGAATTCGCAACTAAAATTCGATTTTGTTTTCGATGCGTCAATCTTTGAACATGTCCCTTTAAGAAGTCGTTTGCACTAGGAAATATGTGGATGAGTATTGATATTCGATATGTCTTGAAGGAACTACTTTTCTTAGTCTGCAAGCTACAGATCAATAACTCGGTATATCAAATGACCCGCAAGCGGAAAACTGATGTGATGTTTCCTGATAATGCAACCCCCGCTAATGGGTCATAATATAATTCTTTACGTGATCAATATCACTAGGGATGTGAACCGATTCGGGTTTAGCATTTTAGACGCTGTATTCTATGAAAATAAAAAGTAACACAAAAAGGTCAAACAAAACTACAATCAAACGATTACAACTATCCATCTATTCAACATTGTACTCATTGATCGTGGTCAATATTTCATTTGGTTGTATTATTGCGCGTTTTGCATTCGTTTAGTGAGACCGTTACAGTGCACTCACTCAGGTACTCTTCAACAGATTAAACTCGCTTCAATATCGGTACCTAAATATTGTCACACATAAAGGTCAGTGCCACGTTAATATTGGCGAACTATACTTTATCATACATATTCACATAGTCACAGAAGGTGTTAATAGTCATAATGCGGGATGACTTGTATTTGCATTTGTTTGCATGAAACACACGTAAAATATAGCAGTCACGGTATGTATGTCAGTGCATCTTACACGATGACTGCTTAACGTAATACAATTCGTTAAACAAACGTATGATATAACACTCGGGGTAGGTGTTCCAGTGCAAAATACGTAGTGACCGCTAACTGCATTATGATACTCTACACAAATGCAAAATATTATCGTCTTTATGTACGGGGGCTATGACGTTCATCTTTGGAGCGGGATAACGAATGTAGGCGCGGTTTGACACTGGCGGCTACCTTCGAAAACAGCTAGATATATATCGAGACGCGTTCTGGGAAAACGGGGATTAATGTATGTGTGTGAGGCGTCCTTCAATATTATCATGTGCAGTCCGCACACATGCTAATCAGATACGATACATATCGCGTTAATGGTATTTTTCGTTGTAAAAAAATATCTTCATATTAAGAATCCAGTTTAGGCGGAAAGTGGCTGATAAGCCTGTGCGGTTTGCAAACTCTAAGCTGGAACGACGCTTTCAACACATGAATTATGCCCAGTTTTCGCAGAGCGCGGCTCACATCATTACCGCTCTGATATAAGCCCAATATTAAGAATGCCAATAAGGATTAAATATGTTCGTCAGAAAACGTTTCTCATGCTTTTGATTAACCTTTATCGCGAATATTAATATCAAATAATCAAGCGCTGTACTTTAATGAGTCGCGTTATAAGAAAACTGGGCATAATGCTTGTGCTTGAAGTGTAGTCCCGGATTAGCCTGTGCAATCCACACAGGCTAATCAGGGACGACACTTTCCGCTTGTATCACATTTTTCGTTTAAATGAAGTCTCTTCTTAGCAAAAATCCAATGTAGGCGGAAAGTGTCGTCCCTGATTAGCCTGTGACGGCACTTTACGCACATGCATTATGCCCAGTTTTATCAAATTAATAAACAATAATTTGCATTTTTTGAAATAGTACAAAACAATGAATTCAACATCTATTTCAACAGCGTAGATAACGTATTTCCATTTCCGCAAGATTGTAACCTGAAAACGGATCTTAAGAAATGTAACTCTGTTACATTAACAAAGAACAAAAAAGATTTGTCTACCGTGAATTGCACACAGTTTCTCCAGCTTATTTCTAAGCTCTATTATTGGTCGAGAAGCTTAGTAACCTTGTTATGGCCATGAAAAGTGCGTGTATTGATTTTACCATTGTACAGTGTCGATGACGTGAAATCACGACTTTGTATTTATTTGCACCCAAGCGCCACATATTAAATATTTGGAAAACACTTTTTATTTACATTCTAACATTTAAGATGAAATCGGCAACTCTGATTATCCGATTCGTAGAAATTGTTAAATATGACGTATTTATATTCTTAAACTTTCATGTTTTATCAATAGGTATATAATATTTAGTAAAGAAAAGTTGCTCAAATGATAATACTTATCTCTTGCCAGATGTAATATTGACTATGTAATAAAGCGATTTAAAGGCTTGACGTTAATAAGACACACTTTAGTAGTATAGATATTCAATAAGGCATCCGAAAAGCGAAATTGGCGCCTACATTCTTACAGGAAGCATACAAAACCAAGAATATATCGTGGTTTTGCAACTGAGTTTAATTGTATTGCTAATAAACATACAAAGTTACACCCTCGGAATGTATTCAGGCATCATGCATTTTTACATGATGTGTCCTCCATTGCTCATACATTCAATGCAGAAAATTCCATTCCATTCATATGATTACAACACAAAATGGGTAGTTAGTATACATTCAACAGTTTAATGGCCATAACATACGTGTAGCCAATGGCGTAAGAGTGATGTTAACTGGATACCTCTAATGAACTGTAATTCAAAAATGTGCTTATGCTTAACAATCATATGAGTGTGACCAGAACATATCAGTGTTTATTAAATGCCATTTCAAATGCCATGGTAGAACATGGCCTTTTTCTCCCACAGTGCCCCTCACGATCCAACCGATACTGAACAATACAAAAAACTACTAACATCTACGCCCGTGGACCTATAACCAAGCCAAGGACAGTGTCCTTCAGCACCGTGTAGCTGTAGATGGATGGTCCACGGCCGTTTAAAAACTCAAATGCTCTTATATTGAGGCAAAAGTATCATAGCCAGAGTTGATCATGAATCTATGGACATCAGTCCACAGGTATGTAATGAACATCAAAGTAATTATAATTATATCATTAAAAAAACTTTGACAAATCAATCATTTGGGTTATAAAGAATCAAAATAATAAATGTGTACAGTAACTGTTAAAAGAACTTTAATTATTGGTAAGGAAATATATAATATGAGATTTATAATTTTATAAATTACTTCCCTTGAAAATAATTGTCTATAACAAATCTCTATTTTAAGTAGCAAATAATTAAAAGCCACTACCGTGACTGTAGATTCACCACTCAAACTGTGCAGCTCATGAGATACACATGCATGCCAAATATATAAAGTGGCTATGTTCAATATTGAATAATTTTCTACCTTTTTTAAGCTTATTACTTCCTTTAAATCTGTATTTGTTACCATAGACCGTAAAGGATGACCTTGACCTTGACCTTTACCACAATTTGTTTGTCAGAGATACAATGCTGCCTACTGCGCCGCTTTGATTAATTTAACAAAAATATTTACGTGGGCAGGTCAGATAACTATGTCCATTTCAAGCTAATTACTTCCCTTGACTTTGTTTTTTCGACCCTATTCCTTGAAGGATGATGTTCACCTTTAAATTTTACCACTCAAAATGTGCAGCTCCATGAAAAACACATGCATGCAAAATATCAAGGTGCTATCTTCAATATTTAAAAAGCTATGGCCAATGTTAAGGTTTTATCACGACGCCTACGGCGGACGGCGGACGACGAGCTGGCTATGACAATAGCTCGGGTTTTCTCCAGAACAGCCTCGCTAAAAAAACGAACAAAAAGAAAACTAACAAAAGCATACACACGCTTAGAGCAAAACGAGATTAACGGTATAACTAGAGAAACGAAAATCAACCATTACGTTTATCATGTATGAAAATATTTCCGCATAAAAACATCAATACTATAACATTTATCTTTGTATCTTTAGATTCAATACAAGCTATGTGTTTTGATGAAAACAGATTATCCGTGTTCAATAAAAGTTTACATTCACTTGTCCAGTAAAAAACATGAGCAATTATACATTTACATGAAAAATAGTTTAATCAATTCGCATAAAACAACTGCACTTTATTTCTTATTTGTGAATGCAACAATAGCGTTATTGAAGACATTTTAAAAATAGGAATGAACACAGATATGCACCATTTTTATCGATAAGTGCAACAATGTGTTCAATACTTTTTGATCAATATTACAAATCACAACAATGTTTCTACTCAACAAGAAAAACAAGAATATTATCAATACATTTACAGCAATAACAACAATACCAGTGGACTTTCAGTAACTTCCAGTAACACATATATTCATTCAGTGCAAATGCGTTAACAATACCAACCATAAACCTATGAACATTTAGATAAGAAGATGAGATACAAATGACACAAACACACTTTATTTCCTAACATGCATACGCAAATAAACACCAGTCACATTTCTACATATGTCGACAAAATGAGTTACTACTATTAGTTCTAACAAGATGTGTTTGTGAAACACAATGTCCCCCTATATGACGTTTGACCTTGAAGGATGACCTTGACCCTTCACCACTCAATATGTGCAGCTCCATGAGATACACATGCATGTCAAATATAAAATTGCTAGGTTCAATATTGCAGAAGTTACATTACATGAGCAATTTTGACCCATATATTTGACCTAGAAAGATGACCTTGACCTTGACCTTTCACCACTCAAAATGTGCAGCTCCATGAGATACACATGCATGCCAAATATCAAGTTGCTATCTTCAATATTGCAAAAGTATTCATAAAATGAGCGATTTTGGCCACATATATTTGACCTCTGACCTTAAAGATTGACCTTGACCTTGACCTTTTACCACTCCTCAAAATGTGCAGCTCCATGAGATACACATGCATGCCAAATATCAAGTTGCTATATTCAATATAGCAAAAGTTATTGCAAAATGTTAAAGTTGGCGCAAACCAACCAACCAACAGACCAACAGACCAACCAACAGACAGGGCAAAAACAATGTCCCACACTACTATAGTGGGGGACATAAAAAGTAATATATGCATAACTTGAAATTATACCGCTGGTTTCCAAGCGCGATACGTACATATTTTGTTAAGATATATACAATGTAGAAAAATTACATTACATAACTTTATTTTGCAAACTACTGTTATCTATGCGATTGACATTTTTTAATAAAATGTATCGAAATTTATTGTTTCGGTAAAGTTTACAGCCTACTGTAAACAAATCTTTTGTAAAATTGTGCACATTTTTAAAAAGTGAAACGAACGTCTGCAAGTCAAACTTCAATTACTGAACAAATCACTATTACGATAAGTTGTATAATTTCCACGTTCTTGGCAACAATGATCGGTGATTCGTTAAAGATAATATGTACTCAAAAGTTATAATTACGTGTTGTCCGCGCCTTGTTAGTGATCTATTGATCATCGTTAACGTTTTCCATCAGAATTCTATAAAAAATAGCCGGTGCGTTGATAACTCGACTCCCTTCCATTCTCATCCTCACGCAAACATCTGTTACAACCTCGTTTATTCGTCTGTCTAATGCCTGAACAATCGCATCGGTATCGTCAATCTTCCAGTTCTCATCCCTGCAGATTGACACTATGTTCATGCGCATGAGCCACAACAACTCCAGCTCAATTCTCCTCCCGCTGTACCATCGGAATGGTTCAGGGTGAGCTACGATGCATTGTCGTATCTTTGGAAGTCTGAGTATCACCCTAGGACCTTCATGGAGCATATCTGTAATCGTTGATATCCATGTGCGTTGCTGTTCCTCATCCAGTCCAGAGGTTGCCATCAAATTCCTTTCTGGAATCATATAGTATGGTAGCTCTAAGGTGATCAATGCAACTCTTAGCGCATCCAATGCTTCATGCAACCACTGCAAAATACTTTTTGTATGAAACGAGGCTTGAGGATTATTTTCCGCCATCCATAAAACGATGTTTTTCATTGTGTACGATGAAACTTCTTTCTTACGTGCATGTAATACATCGTTCTTTATCATTTTCAATAAAACATACAATTTAGTTTGAGTGTCATTAAGATTGCTAATTAGTTCGATCTCACCGGCGTTAAAACACACTCGCCATTCAACATGCTGATGTTCACTGCCTTTAAATCCAACAGGCGTAAGAACTGCCCCAAGTGATACGACCTGCTGAACGACTTCCGGTGGCGGCCAGTGGCGAGGTCTTGCGGCCCATTTTGACAGAATGTTGGGGCAGTAGTAATGAAATGCATGTACTTTGTCGCTGTGCAAGAGTCCCAGCACTGTACTAGGAATTGACGGTCCCGCACGCTCATGCTGCACCATGCCCTCAGGCGAGTCTTCTTTCGACCAGTTATTAACATACAAGTCACTGCTCAAAAATTCGCGACCATATCCGTCATCACAAAACGCATCACGTACGTGCCTGAAAATTGTTGTACCGCGTCTCTCCAGTAGCAGTCTACAGTGACCATGGTAACTCATGCGGCTGAATGATCTCAACACGGTTATCTCCCCAGGAAAGGCACTTATATTAACATCATCTTCTAAACAGAATACTCTATTATCTACAACCATTTGATCCAAATCACTTTCCAAGAAGCTGCTCAGCCCCTCACCTTTGCTACCCGTAATAATTATCGTTGCCTCTCCACATGCCCATGCAGTCCACAGCTTGCCATTCTCCCGATATGCGTCTCTTCGAGCCTGTATGATCTCCTGTCCGTAACCGAGCCAGCTCAGTATAGTGCATGTCTCAACGGAGGCATTTTCCCACTGAATCTAAAAAAACGTTTTAATAAGAAACACGCTACATGTCATAAATAACATTACATCGTTAGTAGTCAAATAAATCAGCGATACTAAAATTATTTCAATTTAAATTATTCTTTTACGGCCATACCATTCGATGTATTATCAATTTAAAATTCTAACACGGCTCGCGACTTGTTTTCTATAGACAAAGAAGGAAATCAAGCGTGGGTTATTCTGCAATAACTTATAGGCGGAGCTTAATGTTTCGAAAATAGTTCCGAATAAATAAAGAAAATATTGCAGTAAAATGCACGTGCTAAAACCCGCTTTGACAGAAATGTAATAAATGTAGCATGTATAAATGTAATGAAATAACAAATTGTATATTTGGTGATAAGTGGCATAACCACACCTACAAAGAATGTTATTGGTTAGAAGGCGTAATTCAGAAAACATTTATAGCATGTCAGCTTTTCAGTAGCATCAATAAACGTGCCGTCATTAAGTTTCTACGATTGTTGTTTTCAATGAAAGTGACGTCATTTGCAAAATATTTATGAATGAAAACGACGTCATATGTTTTTACACATCAATGACGTCACTAAATAGTGAACTTTGTACTAAGAAAGGCGGAGTACTCGTGATTTAATTCCTACGCATCAATACTCCTTACTGTGGGTTATTCGAAAACAGACCATGATAGAAAAATACTTTATCCCACTTTTACAGCGAAATCGGTTGATTAAAGCCCCGTTTATTAAATTTCATCTATAATCAACGGCAAGGCTATAATCAATGGCACGAAATGACGTCATCAACTGCCGAACCGGGACTACTTTTTCCCACGCACCTCGTCACCTGTGTTTGCCAAGTGCATCAATAATAAAAACAATCTCAAATGTTTGTCAATCTTAATGACCTTAAAACAAAGGAAAGTAGCAAAAAAAAACGTTTTTTTTGTCATTTATTTTTATTAAAACCTCAAGTATTAGGTAAATTTAACACTATGCAAATAGGTTCTGTTGTTGTTGCTCCCCTTTGAAGAAGTCAGTGCGAGTTGCTCCCCTTTGACCGTAGAAAACAATCGTCTGGACCAAGAAATCCTGTGTTAATTTACAAGCTGTACTCGGATATGCATCCATCTGATTTTTCTTCAAAGCATCTTTTCTACCTGGCAATACGCACAAATGACACTGCATCCCGGTGATTCTTGCGTCAACAATTGGGTGTCAACAAGTTAGGTCAGATGCTGAAGGCCATGGCAAAAGACTCCGGCTTTCTCAAGCACAAGAGAATAACGAACCACTCAATTCGCAAATTCCTGGTCCAAAAATTTCGAAATACAAATATCCACCCACTGAAACCATGGCAATAACAGGGCACAAAAATGTCCAGTCCTTAACCAATTATTCCAACATATCTGTTGAACAGCTGCAAAAGTGTTCATTCTTGCTCAGTCCAGTATATGTAACAATCCAACAGTTCCTCTTGTACACCTTCACGCACCAAAACTATTGCCGAAATGCAGCCTAGACAACCACTGTCTACCGTCGAACAAGTTGATCTTGATGTTCGCCCCACCCAGTCACTTCACGGTTCACCAGCGTTCGAACAACTTTGCCTCACAATTCTTTGGTGCCACTTTCAACATTCAAAATGTTAATGTATATAATTAGCTTAAATCCATGTAATCTTTGTTATTTCGTCACGAAATAACCACATATTATAACAAAGAAGCAAATAATGTGCACCTCGTGATCGACTCGATAGTTTGATATCGAAAGTGAATTGTGTGTGGTGTTAGGCTACGTTGTAAACAAATGTAGTTCCTTGTATATAACAACTTAATGTCATATTGATGTCATAAAACTTAAAGATTTGCAATTCAATATGATTAAAATTGTAATTAATAACGCTCGACACTTTGTTACAGAACGATATTCTGATTAAAAAAAATGATTATTTGATCAGCGATTATTTTTGGAACGCGGAGTAATACACTGATCTTGGTTACACTACAGTCATTATCAAAGTACGACAAACACTCGTGACAACTTATTTTGTTTAAATAAAAAAAGTTTACTGAATAAAAAGTGGGATAAATAGAATAATAGGTCAGTGTTGATTATAGATCAGGTTTATCATGCTCGGCACGAAAACGAAAAAGCACTCGCCAAGGCTCGTGCTTTTTGTTTTCTAAGCCTCGCATGATAAACCTGATCTATAATCAACACTAACCTATTATTCTCTATATTTCTTAAGTATTATCTTGTGAAAATATATTACAATTTCGTGTGTATGTTCTCAGTGAATAATCCAATAGTCGGTACAAGTATTGCTAACCATGAATTAATTAATAAATTGAATTAAGTGGATTGAAATAAAGACACTGAAAATATAGACGGTAATCAACGGCGAGTTCATATATATTTATGACATCCATTCATAAACATATAAAACATATAATTTTTAAATCTCTATTATCTGAAATTGCAAATGCGGAACAAATAATGTTATAACTATTGATAATAACCTATATTGCTATAGTTTAAGCTGCATAATATAACGAAATTATATAAGCTTTAATTGTCATGTTTGTAAATACAATATTTTGATGTTTAAATAGTTATTAAATAATTTGAAAGGAAACTGTGAAAAACGTTTGCCAAAAAGTTATGTCGTACTTTGGCACGTGCAGACACTGAAAAGTGGATTTAAGAAGATTCATGAGAACGGATGTATTCATTTTTACTTTTTCACATTTTTTACAGAAGTTAAGTATTTATTTTGGGACCAAATATTGATATACAGTATAAATTTACCGTTGTTCTTTTTTCTAAAGATGTTAACGTATATCTGCCGTTAGTTATGCAAACATTAACCATCTAGATTGAAATGTAATGTCATTAATAAATATAATAGGGGTAGGAGAAACGCAGACATCTAAACGAGAAAACAATGCGTTAATTGTCATTGTGTAGTGGACAAAACTGCACTCGACTTATCATTATACCAGGTCTTGTTTGCTGGACACACTGCCATGTCTTCGGAATCTTTCCGGTTCATCATGTCTTGTGCCACTGTCAGCCATCCATACAGTGCTGAAGTGAGATATTCGATAAATATAGGATCTTGCATGAGTGGTCGTTTTGTATTGAATTTATTGCACTCGTCATCTAAATAAAGATAACAACGAGGTTTGCCGAGTTTTTATCTTTATTTAAATGACGAGTTTAATAATTCAATACAAAATGACCACGAATCTAAGATTCTATTTATAACATGACCAACAAATATTCTCTTTATTTTATGCTCTTTTCACCGTTTATTCACATTGTTAAAGAGTTTAACTGAAGACATTCGCTGGAATAATGATGTCATTTCGTCACAAAAATGACGTCATTTCACAGTTATATAACTAGTGTAATAACACCCGTGTAAAAAACAAAATTGAGCATTACGTTATTTCACTCCTGCAGCGTAGGCCATGTTATAAGCTTTTATGGACAAGAATATGTGTAATAGTTCGGGTAATCGTCATGAAAAAAAAATTAACAATATCACGAATACGCGTGCATGTATTTAATACATATAAACTAATCATAGCTGACACGTTGCATTACATAAATAAGTTTAAGTTATGTTATGTAACGTTAAAAATATTGCTTTTCAATAAAATGCAAATAAGATGGCTTCTGCCCGTGTAAAAGACACGTCTTATATGAAACCTGCCTTACCTTATACACCACAATTGATTTATTAGCCTAGTCAGGTAATATGCCGGTTGAATGACTCAAGTTAAATAAAAAACATTACGTCTCTAATATACCTGGGCGAGCAAAATGAATAGTTTTCCAAAAGAATAATTCGTTCAACGGCCTCTTATATATCCCAATCTTTCAAATAAAAGGAAGTAAAATGGAAGTAAATATAGAATTTTATTTTACTGATATTGTAACAAACACTGCATGGTGTGTTCGATGCCACGAACTAAACTAGTAGTAAAATAATACACTTGATGAAGTGGGAACATTTATTGCTACTTTTATGCGCTTACCTCATGCAATGGACCAACATATTACAGTAGTTAATGGAGTTGTCGTTAATGTATTTTCCTTTTACTTATCTGCGTTAATGTACAACATTAAGTTTAAGTCATTATATATTGAACAAAAGTATCATTATGATTACTCAATACAATGACAGATAATATAATACCGTGCCCTTGACCGATCAGTAAGGTTGTTCTTCGGCGCGGAATGTTTGAAAACTGCAGTAACGCACGCGACTTGTGTTGATATGGCATGTGGACCGCCACGTAGCTAGTTTAATCAAGAGTTTTTAGATGTCGTCCTGCAAAATAATAAGAATATTCTTTACGCAATTGAAAAAAAGAACATTTCAAAAGAGCATCTGTAACACTTTATATGTTATACATTAAAGTATAAATGTACATTCTTCAATTTATAAAATTAGTTCAATGCTTCATTTTGAAACAACATGAGAAACTATATAACACTCTTCAAAATTTGAGTTTGCTAAACGAAAAGGACGTTATCTGAACAATGACATGCGTGAATAAATATTATCAGTTTGCTATCGGTTAAATGCCGAATGGATTTAAGTAAACTTTTAACATGTACTGAGAACATAACATCAAAACTGTTATATATTTTTGTTGCTTTTGAATGCATTTAGGAAGTTGTTTAATAATCTCATTATTTTCGCCGATGCCATTTTTACGTTGAACATTTACCGTCGACATTTATATGTTAATGTCGCAATTCCCGTAACAGAAATACACCTTTTTAAGGCTCAGTGTGCTTGAGCCTCAAGTGAAAGTTAAAACACGACTTATTCAGACGCCTCACGAAACTTGGATTCAAACATTTAAACTGTTAACTTGAATAATTGGAAGTTAGTCCAGTAGTTAATTCAACGATATTGTTCAATGAAAACTGAATCATGGCGTATGGTAGCCGCGCAGGAACACCTGTTGACCAACAGTATTCACGAACAGAACGCGATGCACTGAGTTTTTATATCAACACGTTCATCTGCACCTGTTCGGGTTGAAGTTTATATGATCACAATTCATATTCCTATAATCGATGTTCAACCGCATTTAAGAAATCAAAAATTGCCAACTTAATATTAGGCGATTAAAATTGAAAGCATACATCTTCACAGTGAAATATCACCCGGAGATTTTCGATTGCTGCTCACGACACCTAATGAAAGCAAACAACACAATGGTTTTACTAATGATAACTTTAATTTCCAGGCAATATCGGCAGATTCAATGACACTAGCATAAATAACCGCGACCGCGACCAGAGATGAGATAAAACGGTTGGTCACTTATTCCATATAAAAAAATACGTGGCATACACAATCAATGAAAAAGAATAATAAAATCGTACATCGGAAATAAAGATTACTGAATTAATGCATTGTTTATAATAAATTTAATTAATCGAAAATACCTTCAAAATATGACCGAATTGATCCGTAATAATATATTAGTTAAGCAGTGTCATTTATCTGAAAGTAATGAATTGTTTTATCTGCAATTCTTATTCTCAATCCGTGAACTTTGCTACCAGGAATTTTCATTCCGCAACCCGTAAACTTGCCGATTTAATATGATATTTTATGTAATATGTATTTAACTTGTTATTATTAAAATTAAATGTTTTTTATATTCTTTTTTGGTGCTTACCTGCTTGCAAACATAGGGCTCCAGATCCGAAGTGATGTTGTGATGGTAAGTACGGTCTCCTAATATTATTAAAAAAAAAACGTTCTAAGTATTAAATGCATCCATCCGGCTATAATAGTAATGCGTCGCGCTCTGTGAAAACCGATTGTTATACATGTGAGTAAAGCGTCGCACCATAAGTCCGCACAGTCTGTTCAGCGACGACACTTTCCGCTTGTATAGTAATTTTAGTTTTAAGTAAGTATCTTACATGTTTTAGCGACAATCATGTTTAGGTGATGGTCTATGTGCTTTCTTGTAAGAGACCTCCTTTAATTGACAAATTATATAAAAGCGGAAAGTCTCTTCACTGATTAGCCTGTGGGGTTTACTCACGCAAATCCAGGATAACACTTTACGCACATGCAATAAGCCCAGTTTTCTCAGAACGCTGCATATATGCAAACGGAAGTGTGTTTTATTCTATAAACCTGAGCCTTATATTGTTGGCATTTTTTCCCGATCGCTTCAGAATAAACAAATGTACGATACCACTTAATGTAATCTTTATATGTCATTATTCAAAAAAGTATATTTCATGATCTGCAAAAGTAAACCATGTTTAAATCCTCATTGAATATCAATGTCGACACTATCCGCCGTAACTAAAGAGACTTCCTGTCATCCTAAAACACATTAAAGGCGGACAGTTTCGTCACTGACTAGCCTGTGCGAACTCATAGGCTAATGTGAGACGACACTTAACGCACATGAATTAAGCCCAGTTTTCACAAAGCGATGAATGAGTTATCGCACGGTTTTTAATTCCTGATATTTAAGACACAAACTACATTCGATTAAGTCATCCTTGAAAACACGTTGCATATATGCTACTTTTTATGAGCAATTCAATACGGATAATCGGATATTATATATGAACAATTTTGAGGACTAAATGAGCCTCTCTCTGGAAAAACTTTATGTATATGTGTAAATATTCGTCCCGTAGTAGCCTATGCAGCCCGCACAGGTTAATCAGTGACGCCACTATCCGACTTTATTGATTGTTTTGTTTAAACGAAGTCGCTTTTAAACGAACATTCAGTTTAAAAGAAAAGTTTCGTACCATATAAGCCTGTACGCACTGCGCATGGACATGCATTAAGCCAGGTTTCTTTAAAACGAGACCCATATATTATATAGTGCAAAACAAAGACAGATAAGCGCCAAAAGTCTGTCAAATCCTGTGGGAAGGACCAATTGTATGGCCTGGCAGTCAGACGGATACGTACCGTATATAATGCCTCCCGCTGTGTAGGGGCATAAACATTCAAAATAAGCTGTGCTCTGGGAAAACGGCACTTAATAAATGTGCGAGAAGTGTCGTCGAAGATTGCCTTGTGCATTCAGGTGAAATTGCACATGAAACAGACTTAATTTAAACAAAAAAATACCATTAACACGGAAAGTGACACTTTACTAACATGCATTAAGCCCCGTTTTCCCAGAACACGACCCATATCAAGAGCAGTTCACAACTATGTAGTGTACGGGGCACGTTCATTCCAGTTAGAAGGTCACCGAAACACATCGAAACACATCGTACCTACAGTTGCTATGAGCACTTTCGAATTCACGTTTCTAACGAATTCCATCGCTCAATACTCCCTCCAACCCCCGTTAACAATATTTATAATAAAATGTGTAATGTAATAGGTGTTTGTAAGCTATTCAAGTGTTATGCATAAACCTTTGTTTATTGCATACAGTGTCTTTATAAACTCTGTAACACACACGTGATTGAGTTTTTATTATTTTAATAAAATGAGTCATTATTGTTCACGTATGCGTGGTAATTAAACACGTCATGGTTTACTCATACGCATAAAAGTCCGTTTTTATTGACCGATAGACAGCAATATCGGAAGGCAAATGCAAACATCTCTGTCAATAACCTTCGTTACATGTTTACTACTACCACTGAATGTGTATCCGAGTAGAAGCACGTACGGTGAACGAACGCTTCATCGAAGGTTCAAATAACAATAACTACACTACGTACTAATTTGTGTCCACATTCTGCCGCGGTCGTGTTACGTTTCTCATATAAAAATTGCAACCTTTTGACGCAGGTTTAACAGGAATTGAAGCTGTTATTTATCAATCAGCGAAAGTCCTGTGGTGGTGTTTATTCTTTCATAATTTGTGTATAGACTTATTCGAAGTGTTTTTTATTTAAATGACGTACACATAATAAATTGCAAACAATCAAAAAGCGCTTGTCTTCGAACCATAGTCACATACATCCGTTGCAGTTACCTTGGGTGGTCTGCATTTATACTTATTAATTAACAATTGGCTCCAATTTTAAACAAAAGCCTGGGCTGATAAAACTAATCGGGCCGCGCTCTAGGAAACGGGGTAAATTGCATGTGCGTAAAGTGTCGTACCAGATTAGCCTGTGCAGTCCACGCAGGTGTTTCAGGGTCTAGTATTTCGGCCAAACAAGAAGTTTCTTTTTAAAGGCACTACGTTGAAATGAAAAAAATCATTAAAGCGGAAAATGGCGTGCCTGAAAAGGCTGTGCGGACTGGTATTACAACCTTAAACAAGTCCACAACTCGACTACTATCTAGCACATGTTAATATTCTGAATTGAACACCAGAAATGAAAAGTATATTCCTTCAACGATATGCGATATAGTTAATGGTCGCTGAAATATTAACTGCCTGAAGCGATCGTGTCGTTGCTTACGGTCGACAAGACGCTACAACTATATATATAACGTTATATTCGCAATCCATAGTTAGGTAAGTAATATTGCTTGTCCCGAGGTGTTCTATTTTAGTGTTAACGTTAAATTTATGTCTATGTCAGATCTGATGAAATTTGACTGGCTTCATTGATACAAATATAGGGGTGCAGTTCATACTGAAACAGTGTACAATATATTGCACATACAAGTATTTGAAGTTAATTAAACCTTAACATTATAACATTAAGAAAACATGACTTTAACATTGCAAGCAAATATGCTTGTTTAGAAATAATTTCATAGTTTAAACCTATTTATTTTAGTTCGATTGCATTTAAAATGATTTCTACTTGTTTGAAACGCTCTCGGGTCCGTTTCCTGTGCCTGACGCCAGTACTTGGTGTTTTGGGGGGAACGCTCCCACATGAGGATTGAACCAAACACCGAACCAAAGCAGGTCGCAAAGCGGCCACAATATCCATGACACCACGGCGACCTTGACAATAGTTTAGTTCGTCCGCGGAACATATATCTTAGTGTTTGCAGACGGAGGAATGTGCTTACGCACCCGTATACAGATGACAATAACGTACGGACGTCACGTTATTTATGTATACATGGGATTGTTAATGAAGTCGCTTCCAAATTTACCGACATTAACAAACATAATTAAGGAACTCAATAAAACACATGTATGTGACAATTTAAAGTTATTCATACTCGCTGCGTTTTTCATGTCACTTAGATTTTTGACCGTCATACGTACATAAGAAACGTTGAATATTTTAAAATTAATAATTAAATTCCGCCAAACGATATTTGTCTGTTTATCGGTAACGAAAATATTTTAATTGGTAATAGTTGCATATTATGATACATTTCGCCTACCGGTTATCTACAAAAATATTATCATTTGTGCGTGTGAACAAGCAATCACGATAAAGTTCTATATAATCGTGCGAATATTGAATGGCTCATACTATCATTTTTTGTGGACAACAATTTGTGTATGTCTCTCAGTCGGTTGGCCTGTATCTCTGAGAATGTATTTGAATTTCTGATGTTCAGTATAAACTATCGATAAGAAAAACTATTTAACAAGCAAATGCCAATCATATACCTTAATGATTGATTGAAGTTTCTGATACCCCTTGCTTTTCGACGATCTTCTGACACAAATAAGGCCTTCCTAATAAACAAACATGTACCGTGATAAGCCCAAAGAATATACTAGAAAATATTGTATACAATTCGAAAAATAATTGCAAGTTAATATCAATGTTTATAAAGGTATACGCTTGTCAATAACTGGTCAACTTGATAAAAGTGACTTGCCTCTCTTGTTTTTACGGATTATTATTTTGAATATGTATTAAATTCAGACTGTTTAAAATCAGTATGTACTTATGCCTTATTTTTCAGAATAAATAACCACACACTGATTTAGTATTCAAGAGTTTCGCTTGTGTATTTATAACTATTCTTTAAAATGGAAATATTATATATATTTAGTTTTTTTAGGAACAACTGGCACTTTAGCGTGTTTGTTTTGAGAAATGAGAAATACGAGCCTTTGGTTATTACGGCAATCACCAACGTGTAACGCTTAAACTATCTTCTGTAAGTTATCGTTTAACAAAATCCGTGTAGTATATTTATTTTTCAGTGATAAAAAAACAGCAATGGCGGAGAATAAAAACGTATTTGTCTCAACGTCAATTAGTAAGACAAAAGCAAAATAACCCATGCTTTGTTACATTATAATTATAGTTTCGATATGAAATACATATTTGTTGTTTAAGGCGAGCGTTTCATTTATTTCTACGAATGAAAGTTATATTAATAGAAAACATTACTAATATTCAATAAACTGCGTAAATCTTACCACTAGTTTCCCTGCGAACACTGTGTTTAAACTTCTACAGATAGCTTCCTAAACTTGAGAGTTGATTCAATAATACAACACACAAATAAATGCCTGAATAAATAGCAGTTATTCACGCGTCTCCACGTTATTAACAAATCATTTAAACCGATACTTCAAGTATAATACCCAATGCTTCAATTCAAAATATACCAATACACAATCTGTTGAAATAAACCTGAATGGTCTGATGATTTCTATTGATATCTTCGGTATTTGAAGGCGCAGGCATTCAATTGAATGAATTGTAATAAATAGTGTCAGGTTTAAACGATTAAAACTCAACTCTGTCTGGTACAAACTTATTATGAAAATGGGCAGAGTTAATATGTGCTATCGGTTAAGTGTCTTAACACTAAAAAATATTGGGACGGCGTCTCCAATGTAATTATTGCCTACTTGCATAATTCAAAATTATTCCATCCAACTAGTTCAACACTCTATGATGTTTAAAATTTTTTCCACGTAGCTTGTGTCAACAAAGTGTTGATGTAACGGTACTTCTTCAACTCTAGATGTTCTGAAAAATGATATTCTGCTTTGAGAAAGGGAGTTTAATGCGTGTGCGTAAATTGTCGTCCCATATTTATTTAGCCTAAGCAGTCAGCGGAGGCTAATAAGAGACGAAACTTTCCGCTGTTATGTTTTTGTTTACTTTAAAGAAAGTTTCTTCATATCGAAACTCCAGTTAAGGCTGAAAGTGTCGTCCTTGGTTGTGCGGACTGCATAGGCTAATCTGTTACGACATTTTACGCACATGAATTACACACCCTGTTCACAGAGCAAGGCTAAATTGTTTAAAAAACACCTTTTACGTTGTTTTTCTCCTGCATCGCAAATGTATCCAGACACTAGGATACCATACCCCACACATATTACTCAACCCAGCCTTTTGTCAAAGAAACGATATACGCCTCGGTTCTAGTAATCAGGTCTTTAGTGACAGAGCTTTCTCGGTTTCTTCGCTCTTCGTTAAGTAAGCGGAGACTGACAACATAACAAACACTAGGCACCCATTGCAAGTCGGATGCAGAGGTACCACCACGCTGGTGCTCGAAATGTACTCTCTGTTTGTACTCCCTGAAAGATAACATAACAACTTTAAGTAAAATATGAGCCACGCTCTGTGAAAACGGGGCTTAATTCATACGCATGTCTTCACAGCTTAATTGTTGCAGACCGAACAGGCTATTAGGAAAGACACATTCCGCTTTTATAGAATTGTTTTTTAAAGAGGGTCTGATCTGCACAAAATTAAATGTTAGCAGAAATTATAATCCCTGGTTAGCCTGTGCACATTTCACGCGCTAATACGGGACGACACTGAATACAAATATATTGTGTTGTGCATATTGAGCCTAGTCCGCTACGCAGTCTAAGAGAAGCTGAGTACACACACTATTTAGGGACTACGTGAGCCTCGTTCTGGGAAAACTGTGTTTAATGCATGCGACTTAAGTATCAGCTGGGACGATACT